>NW_022726550.1:422497-432767 GCF_011630105.1 Anneissia japonica
GTTATTTAAACATCTACGTAAAATGAACTCACCTGGTTTTCCTAGATAAGGCAATCTAACCCAAATCTTAATCAAGCTATCATCAGTAGGCCTATGTATACATTTAGGTTCATTTAATTTCTTAAGTACATTATTAACGACTTTTAAAGGGTACCCATTCCAAGACATAAACTTCCTGATGTTACTAAGCTCTGTTTGAAGTTTATCAGGAGTACACAATCTGTGGGCTAAACTAAACTACGAATCCAGGAGGTCTTATGGTTCCATGGAGCAAAGCTATCATAATGGACATATTGACCTGTATGTGTATTTTTACGATATATACTCATGCTTCCTACACTGTTGTTAAATTGTAAATCCAGAAAGTGTACTGTGTCACTGTTTTCAAATGATTCAAAAGTAAAATTTATCTGTCTATGAAAAGCATTGAAGTAGCTTTGAAAGTTGAGCTTGTTTGAAAGTTGAGCTTGTTTGAATTGTAAAATGACAATAGGGCTATTGGGCTATGCATAGGCCTATACATTTTACAACATACAATTTTGTTTTCATTTCAGAAAAGAAATAATAATAATAATAGTAATGAATGCGATTTTCAGACTAAATTGTTCAACGCGTTTCTTTTGATGTTGAATATCGAGGACAATGATAATCATAACGAATATGATCTTATATTGATGGCGATATAATGATCTTGGTGACGATGAAATACCAGATTGCAAAGGTAAGTTTGAATGCCTGGGGCTTGTGAAATGATGTGAAATCAACCTATGGATACACTATTGGTTCACGTATTTAATGGGACTACTGTGTAGATGAAATTCGGTAACTGGGAACCTGGCATTACATTTTACCTGAGTTAAGAGGGGGACGAGTGAGTTTGTTGAAAACTATTACCAATTCGGTGGTCCAGGAGCCATGTCAGTCTAAATGATATCAAAATTCACTAGGATTTGTTTGTCTTGAGGGTGTGGGAGGCGGAGCAGGCACCCTTTATGCAAATGTCAATTGTTTTCATCAGGTTTACGCAGTACATATTTGTAAACACAGTGCAACAGAAGAGGTTGATATGCAAGGCCTTCAGTTCTTGTGAACTGTCGCCGATTTCAACATACTGAAACTGTATGCGATCGACTTAAAAGGAATCTACTGGTGGACATTGGTGGGTTGAATGTTGATTCTACTAAGGGTTCGTTTCTATGTTTCTTGAAATTATTGGGTTATTAGATCTACATGGGTGTTTTTCATCCTAATGAACACAAATCATGTTTAACATAAATCATTCTTTTCCAAATAACGATCTGAATATGTTACTATATTTTCGCAGGAATTCGGAGCTGTGATCAAGCTAATACCAACACTGACCCAGGAAGCAAATTTTGTCTGGTTTATCAGCAGAATAACATCCGTTCAGATGGAATGAGCCAATCTGGTCGATTTAATTTAGAGATGCCGAGTGTTTTTGCAAATGTTAAAGAACAAATAACGTACAATTAGATATTATGGTTAAGACTATTTGTCATTGCAGTTGGTAATATTAAATATATGCTATATAATAAAATTTAATAATAATAATAATATAAAAATAACAATAATATAAAAAAATAATATATAAAAAATAAAAGCCTACATTTTTAAAATAATAATTACGAATACAGTATTCATCAATACAATTACTTTGTTGTTGTTGTTTTGTATATTTGTCATCCTACATGTAGTTGATGTTTGTTTAGTACATTACGGTTTGATATCACTTTCATCATTTCATTTCGCCCTAACCTAGTCCACCCTCTCTCATATCTATCGTAATTCAGACTATAGATAGTTGTAGTTAGTCAGGTTAGCTTGATAGATAGGTCGTAGTTTAAGGTGTAGAGTTAGTATTAGCTTGGTTAAAAAAAGTAGATTTCCCGCCTAAATGAGAGAGGAATGGGCAATACATATAACCTCCTTCATTAACATCAATTCAATGTGTCCTATCATTTTATTACTGTATTGTGTTGTAAAAATACTATTGATCAATAAAAGTTACAACTTATAAAATAAAGACACATAATTATAAATTTAAAAGTATAACAATTGCAATGACAAGTGCTGAAATAATTTCTTGTGATAAATTAACTGTTATTTGCTATATATTCAGTTATGATAATAATTGTGATGTTGATGCAAATAAAAATTATTAGTAAGGCCGATATTATGCTTAATTGTATAACGTATATTTTTTTTGGCACTAGCAATATGAGCATATATTAAACGTTGGATGTTAAACCTATACCTAAAATTTAAAATCCTTGAATGGCTTCTGACATAATAAAATGTTTTTAAAACATTTATGTTTGAACATCAAAAATTAGCCAAGCGGCATGGCCACTGGGATCCTCAAGAATGTGCTATAATAATTAATTTGCATACTGTAATAACAGAGGAACTGATGCCTTTTGTATTTCTAAATAATGTGTATAAACATCTGCAAAACCAAGAGCTTTTGTAAGGTCAGTTTTTAAAGATTTTCAACACTATTGTTCCATACATATACTCGAATTTTGTCATGTATTTAATTTCTTGACCACAGTGAGTTAAATGTAATAATATATTGTCAACAGTTAGTAGCTTAGTATTGGTGTTCCGTAAGGATGTGTTTTTTCTCCGTACCTGTTTCTTTTTATATTTTTTTAAGTAGTTTTAAGATCTTGGATCCTCACTGAAAAATTGTAAAATACGCAGATAATACTGCAATTAGTGGATTTATTGATAACGATGAAACTCTATTATTTTGATGAAGTTAAAATATTTCCTGAATGGTGCCAGCTTAATAATCTTATATTGAACGCTAACAACTAAAGAAATGATCTCTGATTTTTGCAAAGCAAACAGTGCTTATGATATATACCAGGCACTGTTGTTGAAACAACAGTGCCTGGTAAGGAAACTAAGCAAAGTTGTATTTTCTAAGAAAACTTAAGAAGCATACTGTAGACAATACCATTCTTATCTTGTTTTATAAAGCAATAAAACAGTGTTTTAACTTACTGTCTGTACATATAATTGCCTAACAAAACATTGAAGAAATCGGACTCGATCCGAAAGACTGCAAAGAAAATATTAATAAAGATATTGTACATTTAGATAATATATATGACAAATACACATTAGCTAAACTCCAGACTATAATGAAAGACACAAATTTACAGTATATTTAACTCTAGGCTTCCGTTTAATGTACCACTCACCAGACGTTGCCGTTCCCAACTCCATCCACCTTCATAATGATAATGTTAAGAGATAATTCTGGTTTTAAGTGCAATTTTGACCTCATTTAATTAAGTTTTGTGTAATATTGTTTATCTTATGAATTAAATTTCTTTAATACTAATAGTTTTATATCCTTGTTATCGTTTATTTATTACTGTATATGTTGTTAACACTTGCAAAACTGACAGTGGAATGCAATTTCAGACAATAAAAATTATCTTGAATCTGGACTCTACTCTTCTGAGCTCTCATCTTGAGAACCAATAAAATACGTTGACATAGGCTAGCCTAAAGGCCTGTCCCGATTATTAACTTTAATTTGACAAAATATGACATGCCTAAATAATATGGTCATGATTAATTCACATCATGTCTATAATCATACGGGCTTACAACAGTTTTCTTCAAAAAAATCAAATCAATCTTTATTGTCCAAAATAACAGAATGTGTTGACGATGAAAGTATCAGATTGGTTGATTGAATTTATTTATACTTAAGAGTCATAACACATAAAAAAGAAAATTGTACAAAATACTGACAGGATTATCCTAGTTACAAATAATTAAAAATTATTTCCATGGGGGTCCTTGTAGACAGTTTAAAAAGCACAAAATGTAATAAAACAGTTTACAAAATGAATACAATGAATAAGAATAAAACCTTGTCCATCAAACCTAGCAGTAAAAATAAAAATCAACAGTTAAAATATTATATAATTTTTAGAATTATGGCACTATATGAAAATAAGTATTTATTATAAAGTTATACGTAATAAATGTTGAAATTCATTAAAATTACACAAAAAAATCACTTAAAAGTTAAAAACACTAAGTCATTGCTCTAAACATGTACAGTAGCTTTCAGCATCAAACAGAAAATCATCCGATAATCCCCTTTCTCATTTAAGAATAACACAACAATAACATATATTAATTGAATGTATAAACTTTTGATTACCTACAAAACATTGACCGGTATTTCAATTGTTAGGCTCAAGGTCAATAATAATGCAAATGGCGAATTGAATAACTCTTTAAAGTGGCAATATTTCACCAAAAAAAACCAAAAACAAACAAACAAACAAACATGCTCTATAATTCTCATTAATCTCGAGATGGATTTGATTTTAGTCGTAAAAAAAAATCCTGTTACCGAGACAATTATTGTCACCTTGGATTGGAATTCAAGAATCTTAAGCCGGGCACCCACCGCGCCCGACGCGATTCGGTGGAGTACGCAACGCGACGATGCACGGTAAAGTTTATGATCCTTTCAGACTGCCACCAACAATCATTAGACAGAGTCGAGTCATCTACCGCTTACAGAGACCGGAGTTGGATTTATCTCCCGGATTAAACCACCAGGCTATTCAACTCCACTCCGCTTCTATATACAACATCGAACCACCAATTTTTGCTATCATCGTTAATCATGCATTAGGATAACATAATCAACATAATAATGTGATCACTCCCAAACGAAATTTACTCGTATGCCTAAATTCTATTTATTGAAGAGGTCTCTCACAGAAATGAAAATGAATCGACTTCTAGACAGAAGACTGGTTGAAGTGTAATTTCATTAGGTGTTAAAATCATTGCGACACCACACATTTTGCCAAGAAATTCATCAATTAATCCACGCCGAGCAAACTAATTCATAGTATCCATGGTAACAGAGTGTGATTAAATAGAACGAAAATCTTATTTTTCAAAGAGAACGTGAATATTATAGTAATGTTTAGGCATTAATAATTATCATACGGTACTGTCACGCTACAGCTTTGATTTGTTTTACATCGACTATCGATGTTTACTCAATGGTCAGCCCGTTATACGGAATTGAGGATACGCACACTCCATAACATCCAATCATAATGTCAATTTCTAGATGCTTATATCTTCTACTGAGTAGTATAAGTAGCATGTGGTACGATGAAGCGAAGTTTTGTATCTAAATTTAGACGTCTTAGAAAATGAAAATTTCATCCATTCCACCACTGAAATTTTTCAGAATAAAAAACGTAGTTCTACATTTATTAGTTAAGAACACCTCTTATCGCCTTAAGTAATTTGCAATGGTATTATCCCTCACTTTACTACTCCCCAGCAACTAATCCTCCATAAGAGACTAAGTGATAAATGCAAGTTAAAGTACAGTACGTCGTATTGCGACGAAAAAACCATACCGTACTCGCGCGAATAAGCGCACGGGTGTTAAAAATATTTTTGGCTCTTTTTGAGGTAGCCTGGGTTCCAGGCCCTAATTTTAGGTTACTCACTTTTTATTGCACTTAGTGCGCGCCATACCTAATTTAATTGGCGTCCCATACTCGATTTCTTTTTTTTCGAATTATTCCATCTATCTCTAAATTAACTTTCTCGTTGGTGGCGCTGTCCAGAATGAGAAAAATAATAACAAATAAGAGACTTGTGGCAAGTCTATTTTTGAGGGTGCGCTTATTCAAACGGGACGCTTATTCAACAGGGGCACTTATGAAAACAGAGTGGAAACTGTCTCTTATACACATCTAGATGTGTATCAAGCCTCTACTACTAGTCTAGGCTAGGCCTACTAATCCTGACTCCATCCAGACGAGGCCTGAGCCATCTTCCTGGAAAGTTTTGTTGTATTTGTATGGTATGCCATCTAGTCTAAGCTTAATTGTTTTTGCCATTGCCAAAATTAGTGAGACAGACATTAATCTTACTTGGGTCTATTCTAAATATTTTAGGCCCGTTTTATTAGGGAGGACTATTTAAATTTAGTCATGCCTAACTAGTCGACGCGAGTGACTCAGTTTCGTGGCTCCAAAAATATAAACATTTGATTGGGTGAAATTGTTTATTTCGGTCCGCCCATTTATCCAAATACGGAATGTAAGATTACGTCATTCTTTTGGCATTCTGGTGCCTGATTTCAGTGTTTTACAAGTCGCTTATTCCGTCTATCTCTAAATTAACTTTCTCGTTGGTGGCGCTGTCCAGAATGAGAAAAATAATAACAAATAAGAGACTTGTGGCAAGTCTATTTTTGAGGGTGCGCTTATTCAAACGGGACGCTTATTCAACAGGGGCACTTATGAAAACAGAGTGGAAATGGGGGGGGGGGCGGTTAAGGAAATAGATGAAAATTGAAGGGGTGCTTATGGGAAATTGTAAAATTCAAGGGGCACTTTTTTTATCGAAGATAAATGAATGTTTTTGTGAAGAAAAGATACTAGTCGAGAGAGCATGGCTCATGACAAGAATGTTGGGGTATTTACACAACAGCCGATTAAATCAGTGGTGGTGTTGGTAGTGTTGGAAAGCGTGTTATTTTTATTGACTGAAAATGCCATACTATATTTCAGTTTTTAGATATTAAATACTGTAGTTCTAAAACCAAAAAGGGTAGCAATAAAACAAGAACGGGATTCTAAAGATGCATCAAAACTGAAAACCATGTTAAACTTAATGGAGACTGATAGACCGACAGATGGATGGACCTACCGACCTACAATGCTAAGATACTCGCGAATAGTTGATGCAGAAAATTAAGTTTGTGATGTACTGTACTGTATGTTTGAATGGTTTTTTTAGGAATGGAGAGGCGCTTATTCAAACGGGGCGCTTAAGACAATTTTCACGTTAGGAGGGGCTCTTATATTCAAGAGGAGCGCTTATTTAAACGGGGCGCTTATTCGCGCGAGTACGGTACATCCATAATAAACTCAGCGAGTAAAATCAACAGCTCCACCTATTTTTGGCGTAAGCTTTGTTTTTTAAATACTGTACTTTGGAGCTTCGATTTTCATCCTAATTACACCGAGTACCTCACACCTTCTTCCATCCTCCTGCGACCAGTCATAAAATACTGATGCCAACGATCGTGCACCTGTAGGCAACCTGTAGAACTCTTTTGAGTCTTTCATATTGTCCAGCGTCGAGTTCTTAAACTCTTTGGCCCAGACTTGCCCTCTTCTGGATTCTCTCACATCATGTGTTGTTGCTTTTCTTGAACTATTTTACCGATGGCTATGAGTTGTTGAAAGGCTGGTCGGATCTTGTCAATGCATATCCTATTTTTTATATTTTCTATTTCCATATTCTGAATACAAATATAATATTCAAGAAAAAAATAAAAATACAGTACCGAACCGGTTACCTTATTTCCACTGTGGTCCTTATAGCTAATTCTGCAGTTAGTCTCATCGGTTGAGTCTTCACATTGTAAATGTGGATAAATACTTCGGTCACATCATAAGCAAAATAGACTCAGAGAGAGCTTTTGATAGGAAAATTAGAACCTAAAAAAGGGAGGGGAAGGCCAAGAACAAACTGGTTTAGCAACATCAATGAGTGGTCACGGATGAAGTATGGAGAAAGTGTGAGAAGGGCGGAAGATAGAGAGGGATGGCGATCCATGGAGGTCGAACGCCTGAGAGCAGATGGCACCAACGTAACAGGTAAAGTTTTAACCATCCATTTAATTCCCTTATTATATTTTGTTTTGTCATTCTTACTTTGTACAGTAATGTCTCTTTAACATTAATGTGTCAGTTTATTAGACAGTTTATTTTTGGCGAGTGTTCATTTTCATGAGCAGCAGGGTCCAGTTCAGTGCTACTACGTGTACGAAGTTCACGTCTGTGAGAGATGTATTGAGTTTAAACCGAGTGGACGTTACGTCTCTGCTTTCCACGACAAGAATCGTTCAGAAACCAAAACTCCATCGCCTCTATAAACGCAAGCACACTCGCTCCAAAGAATAATCCGAGTGTTCCACCAAGGTTTCCTACAGAAAAAGAAAAAAAAAATGTTATCAATATCATCATTTCTTTAGGCTAGTTCCAATTGTGTGCAATCATACATATCTAATCATCAGCGTTGCTGAAAGGGATACAAACAGCTAAAATATAGCTGAAAAATACCCCACATGGCCCCGTTGTTATAGGCTTCGGGAGGAAAGATTTCATTTGCTGTTATTTCAAAATCAAATCAAAGTTTATTTTTCCTTTTGAACATGAAACAATTAACGGAAAATTCACGTCAAGGTAAACAATAATTAGGGGAAAAAACTTCACGAAAAAAGTTATAAGCAAAACATGGGAGAATGTAACAAAAGGAAGGAGGATCAAATAAACCGAAATTAGTTTTCTGATTGACCCTCCAGCCATAAGCATAATGTATAATGAAATGATACAAATGTAATTGTTGCTTTACAATAATAATAATAATAATAATAATGATAATAATAATAATAATAAATAATAAAAGTAATAATAATAATAACAAAAACACAATAAATGAAAAAAAACGGTAACAATATAAAAGAGAAAAAAATATTACTGTAACTTCAAATGGCAGTGTGTAATAATAAATGGTAGGTAAATATAATATAAACAATTAAAAAAAAAGACAATGGCAGTAAAAATAAGCTCAATAATAAAAAAAAATCAATTAAAAAAAATATATAAATATTCAGAAATATAAAGGAAAAAATAATATAAATAATTATCTACTCCATACACTTGATTTATATTTCCATTGCTAAATGTTGTGGTACAATAGTATGCATTTTTTCCACAAAGTGTTTCGGGTTTTAGAAGGTGTAAATGGTTATGATTTTTCGTCGCGCTATGTTAGTAATAGCGCATTTTACTGGACAGCTTCTATGCGCTTGAAATAGCGATATCTTGAAAGAACAAAAATAAAAAACCGAGAAATATCCTAGCGCTAGTAAAGAGAATGCCGAGGAGACAAAAATAACACTGCAGAAGGAATCAGTTTCTGATTTCTCAATTATCTATCCCATACCCTTGATTTATAATTGCGTTTGTGACGTTATTCCTAGTGTGCTAATACTTCCTTACTTGAGTTTGCCGAGACAGATATGCTTATCGACAAATGATAATCATTCATTGTAAAACATTAAAATCTTGTCTAAAGAAAACACATTCACATTAAATTAACATGCATGTCCAAAATTATTATGATGTTTAAAATTAGGCAAAGATTGTAGACAACATATTTCATATTGAATGCCACCTTTGATTTATTGGTAAATTTAAATTATTCTCAGAAATTAAAACGTATAATGAAAAAATTCTAGTTAATATTGTAGCTGCAGTTATCGTTGTGGTAGTGTGTTTTAATTACCGGTACTATGATAGATTTGGATCCTGTTTTGAGACAACGTACTTTTCTCAGACATTTTAATCAGTAATAAGAACAAAAATAGAAAGACATACCTAGTAACGATGAAATAGTATATTTGCATCTATCGGACTGAAGTTCAGTTCTCATATCATCATAAAATACATCGAGTCGTGCGAACGTGTCTCTGAGAACAATTATAACCATTATTGTCATTCTTGATGGTATAGACTAATGAATATCAAATACGAGTTTTCATTAAATTTTAAAATTGAAATAAACGCTTGTGATTGTAAACAGGGCATCCCATACCGTAAAACCTCAAATTAAAGCCCAATGGGCCTAATCTCGAGATGGAGCCCATATCGAAGTGAAGCCCCCTTCTTTAGATTGCAAAATTAGACTAAAAAATAAGCCCATCTCGAAATGAAGCCCATGGGCTTCTTTTCAAGATAGCATAGGCTTCTTTACGATATAGTACAGTACATACACTGTATATGAATTTCAAAAAACAAAATAAATTAAATACAAGCTTGGTTTGTACAGTAGTTTAGGTGATTTAATGCCAGTTAAATCCATCCATGATACATTGATGTTACAGTGGCCTTATTTATTGTTTTATGGAATAAATTCACAAAATTTACAGCATTCATTTTGAAAAGAAGACCCCCTCTTTACTTTGCAAAAGGAGCCTCGAAAAGAGGCCCATCTTGAAAATAAGCCCATCCAAAGTTCACAATAAAAAGAAGCACATGGCTTGAATTCGAGGATATACGGTATGCCAATGCCGCTAGTAGTAAACATATATTTTCTATCAACTTAACCTATAATGTATTGTGTTAACAATGCTCACTGCAATATATATAGGCCTATATATATA
>NW_022726550.1:432995-434354 GCF_011630105.1 Anneissia japonica
AAGTTAAATAGTGTTCGAATAAGACATGATAATACATAGTGTAGCATAGCTCTCAACGAATGTTGTCCTATAAATAAATGAATAAAGAAATTGTGTAATAAAATGCCTCTGACGGGGTTCGTACCTGCGACCTCTCCCTGTCAAGGCGAGCGTCATAACCATTAGACCACAGAGGCTTCGTGGTTGAACAGATTCAAATAACCGCCAA
Organism: Anneissia japonica; assembly: GCF_011630105.1. Taxonomy (NCBI): domain Eukaryota; kingdom Metazoa; phylum Echinodermata; class Crinoidea; order Comatulida; family Comatulidae; genus Anneissia; species Anneissia japonica. Next base: position 433,204 of record NW_022726550.1, read on the forward strand.
ATATACTCTATTACACAATGACTGGAAATGAATAGTTGCATATAATAATAATCAAGATAGCCGTTAACACTGTTAAATTATATATAAATCATCAATACGATCCCCTTCGAGGCATTTTATTACACAATTGCTTCATTTATTTATGGACAACATTCGTTGAGAGCTATGCTACATGATGTATTATCATGTCCTTTTTTTCAAACACTGTATTTATCTTTCTTTGGTTATTTATATATAATTTAAATATAAAGTTTAATCATTCTTTGTTATTGTTATATATACTTATGTTTGTTTGTTGTATTTCAGATTCGATATTATATTTGTCCTTGTTGAAATTTGTTTGTAGGGCCGTCCTACCAGCAGACTTTCGTCTGATCTTTTCATGTTAGCAAAACAAGATCCCATAAATCGTTTTATTTTCAACGAATAGTTCCCATCTGGAATAATCTTCCTTTAGCAATTCGATCAGATCCTTATTTTCTATCTTTCAAAATCGAAGTGATTGAATTTTACAACTCTCAATTGAAATCTAATTTTTCCTGATAATCTGCACTTGGGTTTCATTTTGTCACTGTTCTGGCTGTTGTTAGATTATGATATTTTTCTTTTCTTAATTTTAATTTGCAAATTGGACATATATTTATTTTTATGCAAATTATATTTATTTTTTATTTTCAATTTATCTCACTCCGGTTGTAACTACGGCTCTGTAGAGGTGCTCGTTCACCTGTTCTGTTCTTGCCTGTTAAAGTTGAATACAATGAATAAAATAAAAGAAGTACAATAGAATCATAAACTGAGTATTATAAATATCATTTTATCTATATTCATCTATAATAATAAATACTCGTTATAAAGTAAATAATTTCATGTGCATTTCAAATTCAGATATGCATTGTATGTCCTTGAAACATATCGGGGCTTTTTTTGGTTTAACCTGGATATTCCGTGTTGATGTGTTTTTGATGTGCTACATCATTGACTGTATTTTATATTTTGTTGAAATTTATCGATTACTCAAATAAATTCAAATTTAACAAATCATAAACATCGTGGATATAATACAATGGAAACAGCGTAATGGAAGGGATCAACAACGTACACTCAGTAAATGAATTACTAGAATTGTTCGAGATGGTAATTAAAATCTT
>NW_022726550.1:434407-447425 GCF_011630105.1 Anneissia japonica
TATGTATATATATATATATATATATATATATCATAGTATGCTGCGTAGCACTAAGTATATATAATTTTACTAAGTATAATATATATATATATATATATATAATTATTATTATTATTATTAAATAATTTAACTGCCTTGAATTATTTTAGTTACTGGGAATCAAGTGCCATTCAAATGTAAGATGATGAATAGCTCTTTAATAATATTAATGCAATTAAGTTAGCACTATAATATAAATATAACGTTTAATTATCCTTTATTATTGATATATAAATATGATATATACATATATATGTATATATAGGCCTATATACTGTTTTTGTTTGTATTGTATCAAATTCGATAATATTATATTTTTCTTTGTTGAAATATGTTTGAAAAGAATATACTAGAATCATAAACCGAGTATTACAAATATCATTTTATCTGTATTCACCTATAATAATAATAAATAATCGTTATAAAGTAAATCATTTCATGTACATTGCAAATTCAGATATGCATTGTATGTTCTTGAAACATATCGAGGCTTTTTTTTTTCGGTTTAACCTGGTTGTTCTGTGTTGACTGTTTTGATGTGCTACATCATATTTTATTCTCTGTTGAAATTTATCGATTATTCAAATAAATTCAAATTTAATCAAATCAAATCATAAATATCATGGGTATATACAATGGAAACAGCATATTGGAAGGGATCAATAACGTACAGTCATCTAATGAATTCTTAGAACTGTTCGAGATGGAAGTTAAATCTTAGATGAGCAACAGGCCTGATGGTAACGGGCCGGGTGGAAGCGGACAAGGTGTCAAAGGGCCTAGACCCCAATTATACATATGCCTATGTCTGTCTCTTATACACATCTAGATGATAATAGTGGTGATGCTATAATGTGTATTTAGACCGTTGAACAAGAGGCCACTGCAGACAACAGAAGATCTTTTTTCACACTCACAGATATATTTAAGGTTCAATATATAGGCCTTTATACATTCCTAGAAAAAATACATTACAATACATTACTAGATAAAAACATTTCGGGCAAATAGGCCTAATTTAAAGTTATGAATATTCATAACATACCATAAGTAAACAATACTGTGACAGAATGTGATCTCACCTCATATATTCTGTTGTTAATTCCGTGATACCAACAATGTTTTCAATGCTAAGGGCGGCTTCTTTACTCAGAACGCTCACGTTACCGTAAATACTGTCGAAAAGGTTATCGTAAAATGTGTTAAAGTATTTATCAGTGCCAGACTCATTGGTAAAGTCAGTATTGGAGACCATATCCATGACTTCATCTTGTACGGCTTTACTATCGCACATTACGTGTGTACGTGCGCGTTTCTTTACGTCATGATAGAATTCTGCGTCATTATAGAATTCGGAGTTGATACTCATCGAGCTGTTCTTGCTATAAAGTACTTTGAACATGTTGTCCGTAATTTTCTTTTCAACGAAAGTAAACACATCAAGAGTAATTTTCCGCAAATATTTAAGTAATTTATTTTCATTTAGTTGGAAGCCTCGGAAGGTAGCGTTCAAAAATGAAGGTGTTACGGCGACGATGAATTCCTGTTTTCGTTTCGAATTAGTAAATGTGATCTGCCTGAGGAAAACGAGGTATAGAGGTAATTAAAAATATACGTTAGTAATAAATTACAATATCCGGCAGGAAAAGAAGTCCTAATTAATTATTTTACCATTATTTGTATCTGCATTTTGTTGTTCTGACATGTTTTCATTGTTTAGTGCATTGATAGTACCGCACTGTAATTATACGGGTTCCGCGGGCCCGTTGCCACAAGGCCCTTTGCCACCCGGCCAGTTGCCACCTAGGCAAGTTGCCACCCGGCTTTTTACCACAAGACCCGTTGCTACCCGGCACTTTGGCACCCTAGGCCCGTTGCCACCTAGGCAAAGTAAGTACACACACACACATACACCCACATATTATTATTTCTAAATACATACTTTTAAATACATCATGTACGAATACGCTAATTAGGACTACTAAAGGCATATTTTATAACTGCAACGAATTGTCTTTGTTTAAATTAACATCAAAGAAATCAATCCATTCATTTCATCCTTCAGTGCAGATTTTGTGGCAATGGGCTTATGGGTTGCGAGGGACCGGGTGGCAAAGGCCTGGTTTGAACGGACCTAGGTGGCAAAAGGCCGGGTGGCAAAAGGCCGGATGGCAACAGGCCTGATGGTAACGGGCCGGGTGGAAGCGGACAAGGTGTCAAAGGGCCTAGACCCCAATTATACATATGCCTATGTTGTGGTATGGAAATTTAATAATCTCTATAAGTCTCTATTATTAGGCCTAGGAGTAAATATTTAATAGTTAGTTATAAGGTAAGCAAATATACATGACCTGAAGACAGACTTGATATTTGGCGATAAGAACATACTATAATAGATGGAGATAACTAAACACAGAATGGCAAACTCAAGGAAGAAGAAAGCCAGGCCAAGAGGGAGATGGAGCTTGAGGCTGTGGGAAAGGCAAGGGGACAGTCAGTGGCTTAAAGCCGGGGCCGGGGCCCTGCGGCTTTCTGAGACTGGTGACCCTCTTTTTGGATCCCGGTCGGCTCCAGTGCAAGATATAATTGCTGGGCCTTCTGATTTGAAGCGTCAATCAAGGCCTTCAGGCCTATGACTTGGGGACCGCAAACGTCCACAGATTGTATACGAAAAATATATTTCACTAAGTGCTTCTTTTTTAAATTTATTTACTAAGCTACATCACTGCACACGCAACGAGCAAAGGTAACAGAAAAACAATACAGAAAATGCAGCGAAAGGGAATAGATGAACAGGTTTGAAGCGCCTCTACATCCCCCTTGCACATTAATGGTTACAACATACTACATAAAAAGGTATAAAAAAGAGATATACATTGAACATTATAAAATATATATTTTTATATTATTGCACAGAAAATCATTTAATTATCATTAATTTAATTAAACTAATACATACAATAACTTTAAACATAGAAATATTTACCACCACCCCACCCCCCCAACCTTCCCTCGTACTATGGTGATCCTATTTTAAGTCATCAAACTTGGCCACCCAATTTCAATTCATTAATTTTTCCATGAATATTCTGCTATTAAAAATATTTAATATAGTAACCAATAAGAGAGATGGAATTGTTATGAAGAGTTGACTGTACTGTAAAGTAAAATCAGACCATCAGCCAAATGCAATAGTTTTATTTATTACTTTATTATTATTATTATTATTATTATTATTATTATTATTATTTAATAATCATGTTTCATGTTCAAAACCAAGCTTCTGTGATAACACATTTATTGAAAATCCACTGTAGGTCACCAATACATAAATTGTGCAACAAACTTATTTTCTATAGAGTGGAATACAACATTCTATAGAAAATATTGAAATTATATAGAATACGTAAACTCTATAAAACATTTCTATACAATTTTTTTGCCTCTATAGAGTTACATAGACCTCTATATAAAGTTCTATAGAATTCTATAGAGCTCTATAGAACTTATTTGTATGGGCACCAATTCGATTCTTGGATTTTAGATGTGATCGTTTTTTAATCAAGACAAAATAAATGATATGATATCAGTGGCGGATCCAGGAAGGTGGAACAGGGAAGGCCTTTCACAGATGGATGGTTTATACAACCGGTGTTGGGGGCTAAGGTAGAAAAATTTGTTATTATGGCACCTCTTAGATAGCTGACAATGACACTTACAAAATGTGAATATAATTTTCTTTTTATCTTCCCCTTTTATCCGTCTCTGGATAACATGATAGGCCTATATGGCCAGTCGTTGTCAGAAACACATTATGATGTTATGTATCAACAGAGATCTTTTGGGTCAGGATGTTAGATCGAGGACCCAATCGGTAGTAGCAACTTTGGGGTTCCTAGTAGTTGGAAGCCTTGGGGACAGTTTCACGAAGCGCATAGGTGTTACGCCACTGGGGACAGTGGCATGGAAAAGACAAATGACAGTGACAAGACAGATGTGGATTTGGCAGACAGACGTGATTTGGGATACACATTTTTTTTTATTAAGACCAGTAAAATTTTGCCAGGGCTCAGTGTTCTTATTTTTTTTTTGGCCGATTTCAGGCTCAAAATGTTCTTATTTTGTTCTTATTTTACACACTTTTCAAACATAGATAAATATTATTGTACAGCAGTATACACTGTACTGGAATGTAGGTAAAAAGTGGCCCTGGAAAAAATGGCCACAGAAAAAAAAGGCCTTGGAAAAATTGTCCCATAAAATAGGCCCCATAAATGACAGGTAGATACACCTATACTGTACTGTATTATAGAGGGTATTATATAGACACACCTACTACACATAAGGCACAGTTATAATTTTTTTGGTTCTTCTAGTTTTTTTAAATACAAATCTCATTTGGCATTATACTTCAGTCTCAATTTGTTCTTAATTTTTAAGCAATTTCAGCCTCAGTGTTCCTATAAAATGTGTTCTTAAAAAAAAAAAAATTTAAAAAAATGTGTAACTAGTCTATCTTTGTCCAGTAGTGGGACGTTACAGGCTGAGAATGAGAATGAAAATGAGAATGAGAATGACATACTGTAGGACATAGTCACATAGATACACTTAAATCAATGTTTCGTAGGCATATTAATAATATTACTGTACATTACGTTTAAATGTTAACCTAATGTTTTACCGTATTTTCCAACCGAGTGATTTTCCAAAGTAGTCCAGTCTGTTTGTAACGTATAGAGTGTTTGCGACGCTTAAAGATGGAAAATTGCTAAAAGACAGCGTTTTATGAAAGTGTACTGCTTCGCATGGCTCTGGACAATTACAAATTTTGTGCTTTTCTCTAGAAAAAGTGTCTGGAATTAAATAGAAAAACATATATTATATACAATATTCAGTTGCGTTTAGCCATATTTCTTATAAACATTTTCAACAACTGTAATGATGTTTATGTATTATTGCAAGTAAATTATATACCCTTTTCGGAAGTCGCCTAGTCGTGAATTACGGTAATCTAGCTTGTAATAAATCACTGATTTACTACATTTAATTATAGATAAATTTTAATTTGGCTTTAAAAGCGATAGTGTCTAACGTTTCTTCAAAAGTTGACATTAGGGAGCTTTTGATAGCACGACAACGGTGGGACGTAGAACGTAATGACGTCACTAAAAGTCATCTGCGCATGCGAGAACGTTAAGGTCACCTCGTCAAGTAGATTCTGGAACGCAATTTGGCCAAATCTTACGTATGCAGAGAACGTAGGACGCCGGTTAGGACGGTCACGCGTGAGTGATTCCGTTCTAGCGTTGCACGAATCGAAAGCTCCTTTATGGCAGAATATCACGCCGTAATTCTCAGATGAATAAAGGTTACCGTGCTCAAAATGACCAGCTTCTTACTCCTTCAAGATCCATAAAGTAACTTGCTAAAATGTCAAATAGCCTCCAGTGCGGCCCTAATATTAACTCTCCATTCCCTATGACTTATGCTATAATAGTACAGACCTCAAAAGCCCTAGGCCTCATAACAGACTTTATTTATAAAGCATCATTCCATCCTGAAAGTTGCAAATGTACTTGCTGTTATGTGTGAAGGAAATAACAAATGATATATATATAGGCCTAATCACCTTTATGTCCGCTGTAACATTCCTTGTATTGGATTGCTGAGCAGAATGGTATTGAGCCTGAAAGACGTAAATATATGAACATGTACAATATGTCACAATATAAATAGTTATATACATATTATTACAATACAGAAATATAATAAATCTGATGTTACAATTTTGGATTTTGAACACCTATATAACAAAAGCTAAATTTCATGATGTGCAGGGACGAATCCGTCAACTCCAAGCTACAGGATAATTGTTAACTGAACTCCAGTAAAACTTAATATACTCAAATTAATTCTACTGTAAATTAGTATTAGCCTTCTGCCAATGTCAATAGCGTGATTGATGGAAGTGTGACAAAAGTATTAGCTTTGAATATACAGCGCAAGTGTGTAGATCACTCTTTGTAGCATAATATTGAATCATCAACAGCATGAACCTAATCTATATAATATTTATATCTGCAGTGAACAAATCAAAAAAGAAAAGTTATACCAATTTTTGTTGTATTTTACTTGATTTATTAATAGGTTTCTTGACCAATTTAATAAATGGATTTTTAATTGATGCTGTGTGAGTGACAGTGCTAGGATTAGAATACATAATAAAGAACTTTTACCAAACAATCTTACCATTGGTTGCAAAGAAAACACAACAGTTGCATAATTCCATAATATAGTTGGTTTCACAAGTCTGCAGGCATTCTGACCTGGTGTAGTGTTTGTCAGCAGGGGTTGTGGCGTCATACATTATCGGTACGCAGTCGCTGTACGGTGCTGGCATTGAAATGATCTAAATCTCAGCAAACATAAATAAAGTGAACATTATTATCTATAAAGGCTCTGTGTGATATGATAAAGATAAACTCTAAAACCGTCTTGCGGTAATGCTGTAAATATATATAAAAATTTTTTAAACGAGAAAGACAGAACTTTTCAGAGATGAACATCAAGGAACAGGCACACCTAACTATCTAGTGGGCCATGTGAAGTAACGATATTATTTCATATATTTTGTGGTTTTATTTTTCGTAGAATTGGCACTCTGTTGCATATAAATGCAGATTAATGAAATCACTAATTTATTCCAGAATAACAGTACTGTATTCTCGATTACAGGTCTTACCCGGCAATCTTTACTTCACACGTTCGTATATCATTTATAATGTACGAGCACTTAAAGTTGTAATTAATTTTTATACAAAAAATAATCAAATTATAAACAATGAACGTTTTAATTAATTGCAGCAGCATATCGAGCTGTTAACAAGCGATGATTTACTTTGTTTTCAGTTTTAACAGAAAATCTCCAGAATTAAAACGTGAATAAAATAATAATTAGGATAAACTCACATGGCGTCTCTTTATTCCTATTGATGTGCTCATTCCCACTGCGACATCGAGACCCTCAGATGTGACGTCAATGACATGCTCATGATCGGTAATCGATACCCTGAACCCGACTTTCTCTCTTGGTGCTGCAACGTATTGCAGATGCTCGGCGTCTAAAATTAGGCTCAATCCATTTAACGGACCTATGAAAGTATAAACAACACTTTCTGGTATTATTGCTCTTCTTTATTTCATGTTGTACAGTTTATATTCTATAATGTTTCTTACTTATGTTGCACATCAGAATGGTGTATAGTAGGCGATGGCGTGGCGCCTTGTACAGAAAGTGTATTATTAGGGAGTTTTTGAGTTTGTAGGACAAGGTAACGCTAAATTACTCGCTCGTCCATGACTGTCCAACGTTCTCTGCACAACGCGACGTATAATTATTTGGACCAAACTGCGTCCAGGAATTTTCGAATGCGCAGATGACGTCTTGGTTTGGTTTCCATTCAATCGCTACAAGCTATCGCCGATGGATTTCGGTGATGCTGATTGATCTGTCGAATCGGGGGGAGCCTTCCCGATTGCGTCGGGGACCCGGTTTCCATAGAATCCCCCCCCCCCTACCTATCAGTCGCCGACAGTTGCCGGGAAGGTTGAACCTGGTACAACTTTTCCGATTGCGTTGCAGACGAATCGTCGAGGTGCCCTTCCAATCGCGTCGGGGCAGCTAGCAATGCAACCTGATTCGTCTAAAGTTGAACTAGGTTCAACATTCCCGACAACTGTCGGCGACTGTTGCCGATAGGGACTCTAAGGAAACAAGTTTACGCAGTACAACGATTGTATTCAAAACACTATAATAGCGACAGTGCATTGATGGAAACCAAGCTTAAGAGAGCCTTCCCCCGACTGCGTAGGGGACATCTATGCAGACAAAGATTGCACTGAAAACACTGTAGCGACAGTGTGGCGATTGTATGTAAACCAAACTTGAAGCCTGGTTTCCTTAAAATTGCTACCATGTCTTGCTTAATTCAACCGACCAATCAGCATCACCGAAAGGTGTCGGCGATAGCGTGTAGCGATTGTATGGAAACCAAACTTAAAGGGTAAAGGTAGGAAATAACCTATGATTTGCAGCTCTAAAGGCTGAATTGCGCACAGGATGCGTAGACGAACTTATTCAACAACGTTCTTCTCCCCTCAGCGTCACATCATGTCGAATCAGCTGCCAAGTGGCGCACATTCATCTGTCCACAATGACAGGGGCTGAACATACCAGTACACGGGGTAATCCCCTACTATTCTCGAAGGATGTACTGGGTTCGTTAAAGTGTACATGAGGCAGTTGTGTGCAGTTGTGTACACTCGGGCTTCTCCGAGAAGACTTGTTCCACCACTAGAGCCATGCGAGCGTTCTGTTTGAACCAGCGTCGATATTATAACTGTATGTTGCGGTGCCCTTTACTCAGTCATTCTACTCTCCTCAGAGACGTCATTACGTTCTGTCTTCATGCAATCGAAAGCTTCCTATTATTATATGATGACCACAACAGCACATTGGAGAATATAGATAACAGAAGAGTAAAACATGCACATGTAACAATGTAGTTTTGTTTGGTTTGATTTACCTGGACTAGTAACATTCAGTGGACGCATTCCCTTGAATTTGTAGCAAAGACCATAATTTGTAAGGGTTTCCTGAAAATGCTCTGGACCGCACTCAATCCCATTGAACATACACCTACGATATGGATGTTAAAAAACCAAAGTACGTACAACAATTATGCAATTAGGTATTATCTTATATGGCCAGAGATGTGCTGTGTTTCTCAAGTGCAGTGTCTTTTAGAAGTACGTTTTTTGAAGCATCATGCAAGTGGTTTGTACTCACTCCATCATGGGTAAGAAAAAGTTTGCAATCTGTCTCTTATACACATCTAGATGTGTATAAGAGACAGGTTTATATGATATTGCGGCAATCAAGCCAGCTTGTGCATTTATGCATAAACAAACAAGGTTAAAGTTGAAAACAACTGCGCAGTGGTATTTAAACTGCCAATATTACGCCATTCTATATGACCCTTTCAGACAGAAAAGCGCAAGATTACCGTAATATTGCGGTAACAAAAGCGCTGTGTGAAAGGGTATAGACCGGTTATTATGCCGGCATGCTTACTGCAATATTGTGGCAATGTCTATCTGAAAGGGGCTAAAGTGTGAAAGGAATGTCAAATTTAAAAAGTATGTTGTTTTTAGTGGTTTTATCAGCAATATACATCGGACCACTTAACTTTTGGAGGACCACTTTTAAATTTTTCGCAGACCACACACGGACCTAGATGTGTATAAGAGACAGGAACAAAAGCCAATGACTCCGCAAACTGATTTGTCTCATTAAATGGTGATAATGTATTAGATATTATTTTTTAATAACAAACCAGGCAGAATAGTACCGTATATAAGTGTAACAATATGCAGTGGCAGATTCAGGGGCGTGGGGAGGAAACCGGTCCGGTCCCCCTTAATTTTTTTTTTAATGGAGGTATAAAGAAAATTGTATTCAAATTTTAAGTCTAGTGCAATTTCTGGCTATCTTGAGGTGCCATGATCACATATATGGGGCTGAGGTGGTAAAGATCCTCACTTTGTGAAAGGACCTCCCCGGGCCCACTCTATTTGAATTTCTGTATCCGCCACTAAATTATATCCAATATTAATAGATTTATCGGTTGTATCATTATTATTATTCTATTATGTATAAGCGTAATACTATACTCATGCAATGCCCTGCAGACAATTGCATTTGCTAAGAAAGATCCATTATTGAAATAGTGGTCAGAATAACACATGCAATGTAAATATTAATATACTATAGTTGCTTAAATATGATAAATGTGCCACGTGATTTTTATTTTTATAAGGAGTATAAAAAAATATATTTAGGCCCAGTTACGGTACATTAATTTCAATATTTTTAAAAGACGAAATGATAACATACGATATAATCATGTCCTCTATGCTGTGCCCATTCGATGACACAAACCCTCTCATATCAGTTCCACCAGGGTAGAGCCCATCTTTCAGGTGATGTGTGATATTGTTAGGATTGAGATTTGTTAATCCTTTATCAGGGAACAGCTCGCGGATGTACTTTAAACCTTTCGTGAAGAAATTAGCTGTGCCGTTGAACGTGGAAACAACTCGATCAAACCTGAAATCAATGCTTAAAGTTGTATACAGTGATTCTGCAGCTAGATAAATAGTCACTATATTATTTATTCATGAAAATTCAACATAATGATGATGATGATAATAATAATAATAATAATAATAATAATAATACAATGACAACAACAATATAAAAATAAAACAAATAACAATATTATTATTACTATAATAAGTTGCATCCTCCTCATCATAATCATCAAACAGTTATCATCACTATCATCATCATTATCATCCAAGTAATGATCATCATCGCCATTTAGAGGCTTTCGATTGCACGAAGACGGTAGAACGTAGAACGTAATGACGTCACAAAAATTCATCTGCGCATGCGAGAACGTTGGGGGGGGGAGGATGAGGGGGGGGGGGGGGGGGGCTAGCTCGCAAAATAAGGTGATTTGAGGTGATTTTAACTACTTGAGCGTGATTGTTTTTGCTCGGACATTTTTAATGTGGGGGGGGGGGTGGCGACTTTGAGCGTGATTGTTTTTGCTCGGACATTTTTAATGGGGTTGGAGACTGAGGGAGGCGAGCTAGATTAGACAGCGTGTCTACACATGCACTTACTTGAACATATTGTTGTTGCATATAGTAACCTGTTCAAAAGCCCACATGTGCACTTACTTAAACATATTGTTGTTGCATATAGTAACCTGTGGAAAAGCCAAAATAGTCGTTGTTTCGTGGTCGAGTTCAGTGTAAGTTGAATACGTCCGATATTCAGAAATTGAATGATAGAGCTCCTGGGCTAGGCATATAAGTGATACTGTTAAAATGATAATCCAGAAGATTCTGAAATAAGATTAATAACAAGTAAAGCTCTGTCTAGAATAAATTTCTTTAACAAAAATCTGTTGTATACCCATCATCATTATATATGTGCCTCTATATCATTATGGCCATGAAGTGTTGTCATTATAACCATATTTTCAAAAGCCCACACGTGCACTTACTTAAACATATTGTTGTTGCATATAGTAACCTGTGGAAAAGCCAAAATAGTCGTTGTTTCGTGGTCGAGTTCAGTGTAAGTTGAATACGTCCGATATTCAGAAATTGAATGATAGAGCTCCTGGGCTAGGCATATAAGTGATACTGTTAAAATGATAATCCAGAAGATTCTGAAATAAGATTAATAACAAGTAAAGCTCTGTCTAGAATAAATTTCTTTAACAAAAATCTGTTGTATACCCATCATCATTATATATGTGCCTCTATATCATTATGGCCATGAAGTGTTGTCATTATAACCATATTTAGGCATATCAAACAAATTTTAATAATCTGGACTTAAAGACAATGTGTTTTTCCACTTTGCTGACAGTACCACTTAAGACACCCTACAACACAATATACCAAGCCACTGACTGCGTCGTAAAACGGTCGTATGACCGTTATAAGACGAATCAAACTCCGCTCCATGAAACGCGCGACCGTGGCATTCAAAACAGATTGTCAAAAAAAAATTTCGCATTAAAAGGCTTCAAATTTGTTAAAAAGTTTAATTGTTTTTATTTTGTGATTCATGCTTTGTTTGGTATTTTAATACTAGACTATTTGTAAAGGATTTTTTGGTTATATAAGCTTAACATAGAAATACATAAAAAGTTAAAAATTAAAAGTGTATACTAAAAACAATACAAACTAACACACACCCAGAATTAAGCATGAAGAATGGGAGATTAAAAGGATTTTGTTAAATCAATAATTGTATTCATATTATTATTATAGGAGTGATGTTTTTCCTACCTGACGTGCCATCGTACCGAATACTCAGTACCGTACGTCCCCAAATACTTGCGAAAAAAAAGTCGCAAGTGATTCGGGCAGGAAACGAACCCACGACCTCCAGATAACTAGCCTGGCGCCATAACCTCCAGACTACCGAGCTTGCGCTTAGTGACTAGAGTTATACGATCCCCAAGTAGCAGCGGGTACTGCAAATACCATTTCCAGGACCATATTTTTTTTGCAAGCATTGGGAGACGTACCGAGTAGGCCTATTCGGTACGATAACACGTGAGGTAGAGCAAAATATCACTCTTATAATATTTTCCTGACACAAACTCACTTCGAAATGAAATAATATTATTATAACTTTAAGCAATTCTTTGCACTGTCAGAGATTCCAACGAGTTACACAATTATGGCTATTTATATCAGCATTCAAACGTTTTCTGTATGTATTAATAAATATAAAAGATGCTAAGGAAACGTTCCTACTGAAGTCATCCTTAATCCTACCAATGAGAGTATTTATTTTTATTTATTTTATTTTAGCATTTATATATCGCTCTATACTGGAGTCTCACAGCGCTTCGCTATGGTTGGATACAGAATCTATCATACACGACGTGCAGCCTCCCCTCCACTCCCTATTTCTATTTGCGTGTAATCAGCCCAGCCACGAATTTCATTCATTCGCCTCTTGCCAGGGTACCCATTTATACTGGGTCAAGGTAGGCAAATGCAGATACAGTGTCTTGCCCAATGACAAAAGCAGTGTGACGATCACCAGTCTCGAACCCCCGACCTTCTGACTCCAACGCCTTATTTTAAACGACATATTGTTATTTTCTTCGCAATTATGAATTATGACAATAAAATACTCTAGAGTTCGAGCTATAAACAATTAGTTGTGACAGTAAATCAATTTGATTAGATAATATATGCAGCAAACCTAAGATTATATATATAATTATATATATATATATATATAAGTTAAATCAATCTGCATACAACGTTGTTTCGTCCTTTAAGGACTCATCAGTGCAGCTCAGATAAATTTAACTTATAT
>NW_022726550.1:449601-455097 GCF_011630105.1 Anneissia japonica
CCCCGACGAAGGGTCAGATTTCCCCGACAAAAGCAACGTGGGCGTGGCCGAGCTGCGATGAAAATGTTTAGAAAGTGGTCCTGGTGGCGAAGCCCCCCGAAAATTTTGACAATTTATGGGTTTCAATTAAGGCTTATTTAATCAATTTTATATAGTACTAATATGTAGAAGATACATATAATTTTTTTTCTCCCCGACGAATTGTGCTTTTTCTTCCCGACGAAGGTGGGGGGGGGGGCAGCTCTCTCCCTGACATAAAATTTGATTGTGCGGACAGATTATAATGGCAATTTGTGTGATGTGAAAAGGCATCTAAATTATTGCACTGACCAATTCGCGGTTAAAGTTTCTACTGTAATCACATATTTTTGCGAGAATACTGACTAATCACATTTCATTGACTTAAACCAACAATATACAGTACATTCGCTTAATCAAAAATAATACAATGATCTAAAAACAATCAAGTTCCTATATAGTTTCTGTATAGATTTATGCATTATATATCTATAAATTATTATCTTTATACATAATTATTGTAAGTATTGTCAGCTTTTAGTGAATTAATCTTTTAAACAGTATAATATACTTATTGCTTGTAATGACCATGAACTGTTTTGTAAAGAAAAAAAGTGATTTTGTGAGACGAAAACCATGAAGATAAGAATTAAAAGTAAGGAAATAAGCAATTTGATGGATGTATCGATGATACATGAATAAAACTAGTTTACACCAAACGACAAAAATAACTCAATTCAGTTCATATAAATATTTATATTTATCGTCCATGTTTGCTGAATCGTGAAAACAGCAATCACATTATACTTGTGACAAGACAAATACAATTACACTTAAGTTACTCAAGTCTTACTTTCTACTTAATAATTAGAATTACAATACTGTACTGCACTGTAGTAATTACGCTCTCTTTTTCATAATATACAGTATATAAACCAAAAGTCAATTGCTTCAACGAATGCGACAATACTAGCGCCAAAGAATAGTCCAAGAGCGCCACCAAGATCACCTAAATAAAGCGAACATTATTCAATAATATTTTATTGTCATGTTATTTAAGGGATGATGGCCTGATACATGTTATAATGACGAAAATTGTTTAGATTTTATTCATTTCATTAAGTTTCATTCAAATAAAATAAATAGAAATGTATGTTAAATGTTACACTTAAGTTACTCAAGTCTTACTTTCTGCTTAATAATTAGAATTACAATACTGTATTGCACGGTAGTAATTACGTTCTCTTTTTCATAATGTACAGTATTAAACCAAATCGTGAAATGCATTATGTTGTCTTTTTCATAATGTACAGTATCAAATAAGTAACGAAGCATTAAAAACAATGTTACGACCTACATCGATTGACACGAACAAATTGACGTGTAAAAATATAACTTTAGTCGTATACAACTAGGCCTATACTACGTTAAATGCATTTCAAATAAGACAAAGTCATAAAGTGACGTTCCTTATGGTCAGCAAGGCGCGAAACAACATTTATTTATTTGTTTTAATGTTCTTAGCTACCTACATACCCAGTGTAGTTTGAAGTGCATTCCAAATATTAAATAACAAACTACTGTATCTTCCAATTACCTCGTTTGTAAAAAATAATCCACTACGAAACACCTTCTCCTCTATCCAACAAAACCACATCACATTTTATAGATATTGGCAGCTTGTGCTGTAGTTTCTTACAATTATATTTAGGCTATGTACTATAGTGTTAAGGTTAAATTTATGTGCCCTATTCGTCAGATTGTCTTCCATACTTAATATTTTTTTACATCATTCAAAAAATATTTAAAGTAAAATACGCCTAAATTGATCTTTTTATTAAGGATACTAACATGGTTGGTATGACAATGTTTTTTTTTAAATTATTTTTTAAATTTTTTACACTTAAGCATTAACAAGTACGCGAATGGAGTGCGTTCACTATTATGACACCCATTTATATTAGTCTATCATATCCTAATAATACTATATATATTACAATAAAACCTCAAAACGGTTCGCTGTGTTTATATTTACTGTTTTAATCTATCGATTTCTTCTTGCAACCGCAGCATCCTCTGATAAACCAAAAGTCAATTGCTTCAACGAATGCGACAATACTAGCGCCAAAGAATAGTCCAAGAGCACCACCAAGATCACCTAAATAAAGCGAACATTATTCAATAATATTTTATTGTCATGTTATTTAAGAGAGGATGGCCTGATACATGTTCTAATGACGAAAATTGTTTAGATTTTATTCATTTCATTAAGTGTCATTCAAATAAAATGAATAGAAATGTATGTTAAATGATATTTAAATTGTATTTTATTATTTGTTAGATTAGGTTAATTTTACTAGAGTTTACATAATAATATTAGTTATTATGGATCATAATAATGACTGTATTGTCTGGGTTATAAATGATTAAACCTACCGTAAATCACATTTTTAATGATTGAATAGTCTAACTTTGTTGAAATTATAATAAATTATAGATTATTTTTATGTCTATTTATATCAAATCAGTATGTAAATGTGCTAACTTGTACAAATTATGTAGACCTGTAATATGTGTAGGCCTATGTTATTTACAGAGAATTCGGGAATTCTATTTTTTTCACCAATTTGTTTAGAATTTTGTTTATTTGGCTTTAGATACGGTACCCTAGAAGCTGTAAGCAACAAATTGTTGAATTGCCTTGGTATATATTAGAATTAAACTGTGGGGCTAATTGTTGGTTACCCTCTTGTTCTACAATTCCCTGCATGATACTTACACATTATTGCAAAAACTTCGTATGCTTTTTGTTCTTGGATCTCTTCTACGTTTAAACTCTCGAAGTAGATGTCAACTCTGGCCAGATTATCTCTACAAACAAAACATATAAACAGTGGCGTATTTAGGAGTTTTTAAAAGGGGTGATGGGAATCGATGGGAATACAATGATTAAGTGGGGGCGCTAGTTTCCAAAATAAGGTGATACGAAGTGATTTATATCAAAATTCTTCAGGCATGTGTTTTTTTTTTGTTTTTTTTCTTCGAACATTTCCAATGAGGGACGACGAAAGGAGGGGAGCGAGTTTTTAGTGGGAGTGCGCCCCACTCCTCCACCCCGAGCACCCCTTGATAAGCCATACATGAAATAAAAGAAGTACATGATGCTTATATTTTTACCTACATACCGTAAATGATGAAGATAAATTTAGAACAATAATAACAGATAATATTTTGAAATGAAACAGTAAAGATAATATTGAATTGAGGAATTTGTATGGATACCTACAATTGTAATGAAAATTAACTAGGCCTAATTTGTGTGTTGATTGTTGGGATCGCCAATTTTTTTTTTTTTTTTTTTTTTTTTTTTTTTTTTTTTGTTGGGGGGGGGGGGGGATTTGAGGGTGGCTCTTAATCATCCTAACAACGTGGTGGATGTAGTCAACTTCTATATAAGGGTTATATTTTTTTTCCTAATTTTATTTATATGCACAAAATACTAGTAGGAATGAAACATATCATACCACAGCTGATTCACAATACAAAATCTTTCGGTGGTCTAGTGGTTATGACACCAGGCTAGTTATTTAGAGGTTGTGGTTCAATTCAATTTGGAAACGTACTGAACTTTAAATTGTAAATAATTTGTAGTAAAATGTCTGTAAATCAACTGACAGAAATTCGATCCGTTTCTGGTTGGAAGTTAATTAATTTTGATCAATACACGATTTATAAATTTTAATTAATTGTATTAGATTTGTTGACAAGCATTATCTTTATATGGCAAATTAAATAATGAATTTTCTGATATACATACTGCATATAACTGTATGTTAAGGAGCCCAGATCACCGGTTGTATAAAGGTTCTCGGCTACACCGACACTCATCTCCCGCATTTTAGGATAAACATATGAATATAGAGATTTTATCAAGTGGCCTATCAATCTCACGCTATGCTCTTTTGTGTAATTATCATACGGGTAGAATTTCTGAACGGCTTCTGTATAGGACACAATCAAGGTATCCATCTGACTTGAAAGCTCCTCCTCCAGAATAACAAACACTTCGTTATAGAAATCAGAGTTAACTGTTGTGTAATTGCATTCGTTTGCAAAATCATAAAAGATGGTATCACTGATTTTATTTATTACAAAAAATGATAAATCGTAGCTAATAACTCGGAAATTCTGGAGCAGCTTGTTTTGAAAGTCTTCCTTCATCCATTCTACGTGATTCGGGAGTTGCAGTTCATCTAAAGCACGTGCATAGAACTGTTCAATATGTGATACAACTTCTTCTGAAATCTCCTTTGTTCTATATGATACAGATTGTCTGAAATATGTGATATAATTTATAAAATTAATGAAATTACACAAATCAATTCACACAATCAACACTCAAATAACGAACAAATTATCTCAACGCTTTACAACCAACACATGGAACATCGCAAATAAGTAAATTTCTTTTCTCTATCTCTTTCGATAATTTTTTTTTTTTTTTTTTTTTTTTTTGCCTTTCGTGGGTGTAGCCCACCTTTATTCTCTCTTTTTTCAATGTTTAAATTTTTTTTTCACTAACTCTTGTTAAGGTTCAATAAACATTATGTACAGGATTTACATGAAAGTAAAGCAAAACAAATAATAAAAACTTCACGTGTCTACCACGAAGTACACTATCACATGAAATTTCTATAAACAATTATTATTTTTGATAAATTTTTACCTATTATTGCTTGATATTTTTTTTCTATAATTTAACAATTATAACTTTGCATAATATAATTGATTATGGTTCCTATTATACATTATAATGTCATTGAATACATGTAGTATATACCTATATAATGTATTAAGATTCAGAAATATAAAACATTTCATGACTTGTTAATAAAATACATTATAAGGTAAAATAAGGACATGAAATTATGTTTCTTAATAAAACACTCGATAAAATAAACTTATAATATACATAAACATATACACACATGCTTATATATACACATACACCTATATATATATATATATATAATATATATATATATATAATATATAATCTGCGTGGTTGGCTTAAACCAGATCATGTAGACAAGTGCTCAATGCAGTATATAGCAGAGCAGATAGAAAAATAAAACATGTAACACTGGGTTAAAGACTCAACATTTTATTGCACTACAGGCTGTTTCATGAGGGGTACCTCAATCATCAGGTGCTAGGCTCTGAGTGAGGGAATAATGAAGTACATAGATTGTGACAGTTTATCAGAACAAAAGTATGTTAATTACCAAGTGATTAAGTCTCTATTGTTTAGATGGATAAAAGAAAGCCTGCAGGATTAAGTAGTATATCGTAACAAGAACTTGCGTCTATGTCTACATGAACTGAATAATTTGTTCCTTTGATTTAGAGTACAAATTTCGGGTTGACATATAATAAAATACTTCTCTTGTATACAAAGGTTACATCGTTTGGTAGAGT
>NW_022726550.1:455637-474701 GCF_011630105.1 Anneissia japonica
AGCCTACTAATATGTAGAAAATACATATATTTTTTTTTCTCAACGACGAATTGTGCTTTTTCTCCCCGACGGCCCCCCACCCTCCGCTGGTGTCATCCATGGCCGTGATTGGTCAGTTTTTAAGTTTAACAGTCCGGAAAGTTTCTTTGTAGAGGAAGGAAGAATTGTTTGAGTGGAGCTGCAGCTTTCGGTGAACAATTGTATAACATTTTGGCACCACTACAATATGATTAAGATGCCTACAGTCGTAGGTCAATAAGTCATCGACGTTTGGTGACACAGTATAATAATTTGCAGATTTTGCATTAGAGTGCTTTAGTTTATTGTTTATGTTTTATTACAGTTTGTTGGGTTGCTTACTGTTTTACATTTGTAAAACTGTCATTGCGTTTCATTGTTGTCTATTGTGTTTCATTGTTGTCTTTTGTGTTTCATTTTTGTTTATTGCGTTTTATTGTCGATTATTGCGTTTTATGTGGAAAAAATAGACGTACAGTGTGTTTCCGAAGTCCAATTGAAGCCCTCATTCCTGTCCCGACATCCACGCCCGATGCCTCTAAATCAGGTGCATCGTGCTGAGAATCAATTGCGATTCGGAAACCAAGGTTTTCCCTAGGAGCTGTTACATACTGCAAATGCTCAACGTTAAGAATCAGGCTAAGCCCATGCTTTTGTCCTGATGAAATAAAATAATGCTATAATCAACACTTGGGATTTTGATTATGTTTCCCTTATCATCATCACTATCACCATCGTCATCAGCATCATCAACACTTTCAGAATCAACATTATCATCATAATAATCATTATGATTACCGCAATATAATAGAATCATCACCGTTACCGTATCACTACATCAGCATCATCAACGTAATAATCCTCCTTGTCATCATTACAATTACCATTATTTTAAACATCACTTTCGTCATCATTACCATCTTAATTATATCATCAAAGTCATCACATTTCCATCAATGTCAACATTACCATCATCATTTATCATCATCGTCGTCATCATCAACAGCAACAAGATCGTCATTATCATCCCCACACTATCGTAAAAAAAGAGCAATTAGATCTGATCTGTTTTGGTTGTCGTTCCTAACCTACCTGCATTGTTCAATGACGATTTTGTGGTTGGAGTAAAGATATAACATGCTCCATAGTTGGTGTAAGTAAGTGTAAAATTTTCCGGACCGCATTCGATGCCATTGAAAATGCACCTGTAAGATAGCACGGGATGGATCACTGAATTGCACCAAAAGTTAGCTTGGGTTGTTTCCAAGCCCTAAATTTGGGTTGCTTACTATTTTATTGCGCTTAGTGCGTGTCATACCAAATTTAATTGCCGTCAAAATTAATACTTTTTTTTTTTTTTCTTTTTTTGCGGTCAACAAGAAATCGAGTATGGGACTCTAATTAAATATGGTATGGCGCGCACTAAACGCAATAAATAGTTAGTAACCCAAATTTAGTTGCAGGAACTAGCAGTAGCGCCAGAAAGTCGGTAAATAAAAAGTGAAAAGATTTAATTAAACGCGCGATGATGAAACACGAATAGAGTTGAGAAGACGAATCATTAACATGAACGCCATATGGACACCAAGAACGTTAATAAGAGGATATAAATTTTTCTAGAAAGTATATTAACCAATTAACAGAAAAATGAATGAAGAATGATGAGGCCATTGGACTGTATAATCAGCAGATGGATGATGACGAATTATCAATACAAATCTTTATTAGATTCTACAAGTTGACGACGACCTGACTGTTTTGTTTTGTTTTTGTGAAGAGTATAATGAAATTCGATTTTTACTGTTTTGGTGATGGGTTTAACATGACGTTTAATCAATCGTAATGTTTAGTTGTATATAGTACAGAAGCAATAGTCCAGGAGAATTATTCCTGGTCCTGATAAGTTTATTTAATAATTTCAGATCAAGTTAATGAGTATCGATATTAAAATAGCAATCACAATTGGCCTACACTGACCGGTATATCATAAGATACTTCATAAAGGATGCTGACGAACGCTAGTGTAATCAAGAAATATGGGCTAATCACAAATGTGTTAAATTTTAACATGCTTTAAATCTATGTTAACACAAATAATTTTATGTTGATCTAATGTTGTCAGTAAGGAGTTTTGGCAAGTTTACGAAAACGATAACGAATACGGTTACGTCGTCACAGTTTTGAGCATCCTTCCCCTACATATCTGTCAGGCGATTCTTGCCTTTTGCATTAATCAAGGATCACATTAAGCTTGTATATTGTTAAGAATGTTTCAAGTATTAATGATAATGACGTATTCGTATTCGTTCTCGTTTTCTTAATGTTGCAAATCTCCCTCTTAGTAAAGTTCGAATGTGGTGTTTGTTGTAATCTTTGTGACAAAATCGACCTCTTATGACCCGTGGCTTTGAAAAATAATTAAATAATAATAATAATAATAATAATAATAATAATAATAATAATAATAATTTATTCACTTATTGCGCAAATCCCATAAAAATATGCTCAAATGTCGCATTACAATATGATATACCGTAGTCAATTAAAATTGATACAAATTTACAATTCAATATTAAAGTAAAACCATTAAAATTGATTTTAATATGAGACGTTACAAAACGCAATAATTATAACATGCCATTTATACAGTAAGACAGTAATGATACAAATTATACAACTGTAATGTCAATCAGTTTTAAAAAAAAAACTAAGAAGATGGGTTAAAGGTCGAAATAATGATGTGTATTTAACTATGAGAGACTGATAAACCTAAACCTAACCCCAACCCAACCCCTTAAAAATACGAAATAGATAACTTATTGACTTTCTTACACTTCAAGCATGTCTTTTATCTTATGACCGCTGTGACTTATGAATTCTTGCAGATTTGTACCACCAAGATACGTTGTGTTCGTCAACTTAACGCATCCACCATTTCCATTACCTGTACGATTCGAAGATATAATACCGATTTCAGGCGCCAAGCTTCGAAGATAATTTAGACCGCCTTCATAGAATTTAGTAAATCCGCCAATTTCTGCTGTCACTTGGTCAATTCTGAGCGAAAAGAGCAACGAGGATTCATCATTGTAATTTCTAATACTATTTGTGTTTTACTCCAGCAATACAATATACATTACACACAATAGGATCATCAGAAAAATGGAAAGCCTTGGAGATAATAATCTGTTTTAACAATTAATTACAGTAATACGTAAGTTTCACACATTGACAATATTGCATGTATCTCGGGCCTCCTCGAATTTTGTTTTGGGATGATCAGAAGTAAAAATGTACATTTTAGAATCTTATTTGAATATTTTTCGGTCGCATCTAACAGAGCGAGCGGATCGTTGGACAGAGTCGTTTGGCTAGGCTAGGCGCGATTTTTTTTCCCCGTACGAAACTTTTGGCATGAAACTCAACTAGGATTGACTCAACTCGAGTTCGATACTAGTTAAAATATGGTTAGAAACAAGAACAGGCACTTCGCAATGTCGTGATGCTCGAGTATTACTATTATTGTTCATTCTATAATGTTTACCTACGGTAGGCCTATAAAATCTTACCGATTTATGGGATGTACGTATGTAACAAATGTGAGCTTCTTGTATGTTATTAAATGCTAGTCATTCTACAACAAGAACAATAGCTAGTACTCCCTTCTATAAAACCAGTAGTAGGGATATTATCAAAGGCTTAGAAGGTCTAACTACAGGTTGAGTTAGGTCCTACCTAGGCCCCTAGGTTTTGAAACAATAAAAAAAATAATAATAATAACAATAGCAATAATAATGATGATAATAATAATAATAATAATAATAATAATAATAATAATAATAATAATAATAATTAATAAATAAATAAATAAACATATTAATTTTTGAGGTGAACCGTATTTGTACCAATACAGGCACTACTATATATACATGTATTTGAAAAAGTAAAATTAAAGTGAAGAAAAGAAAACAAATCAACTCGATCAAAATGAACACCCATAATAATAATAATAATAATAATAATAATAATAATAATAACAATAACAATAATAAATAATTTCGGCATTAATTACCGTAACGGCCTAAGCCTTGTACTCTAGAAGATACAATACAATACTATATACTAGGTGTATAAAAATTAGTAACTACGCCTCTTTCATTCATTGGTGCCCTGCCATTTTGTTAGGTCCTTATGGCATCCAGAATTTTTGAGCTGTTTATTCTTTTGAGCTGATTTTCTATTAATTTGGAAATTACTGTCACCCTGTTTCATTTGATCAAGATATGCTTTTATTTCCCCTGAAAGTGGCCTTCTAAAACTGTTTTGAGTAGTAAGTGATCACATTCTCTAGTACATACCTAATAAACTCTCTGCCTATTTATGAATAATTTTTTGCCGTGGCTATTGATACGATACCGTATCTTATCTTCGTTTGCTAAAGGTACAGTAAATTGCAACATACAATAACATGCCGCCAGCGGTGTGAGTCATTGTTATTCACTAAAATTCTAAAATTGAATGATATGGGTACAAGAATTAATGGCCATATTCGACTGGTCGTTCTTCGTTAAACCACGCCCACCTGCACAGTGGTAAAATCCTACTTAACGAAGACAACCAGTCGAATAGAAAACTGGTAAATACTCGAGAAAACAAAATGGTTGCATAGTTACCGCGATACACGCTGCGTAAGGCTGCTTCAGATTGTGGCAGTATGGGTTTTCGTTAAAAAAAAAGTTTTCATTCAGTTTTTGAATTCTGTTAGCCTACAATTATTTTTTGACTTCAATGTGGGTAAATATTATAATTTTTATTTTCTGAAATTTAATCTAAATTATATTAACGCAAATGTTGTTGCTAAACTGACTAATCGGCCATATTTGTTTGGTCACGTGCATAACTTAACGCTGATTAACGCATTCTGGTTACGTCAATTTTCGTTGTCAACGAAAGTCTATTTTACGAACCAGTCGAATGAAAATAATACTCAATGAAAATTCGTACTCAACGAAATAAACCAGTCGAATAAGTTCAATGATACATGGGTTGGCAGTCTCTTTTGGGCTGATGATATTGTGTTGTTAGCTAACAATGAAAATGAAATGAAAAGGATGTTAGAACTTGCAAATAGGCCTACATTTGCGAAAGAATGGAAACTGAGTTTCAATTTTGAAAATTGTAGATCACTGGCAAACGTACTGATAAAGAAAAGAAATGGACATCAGGTGACGGCTTTACCACAGGAGCAGAATCATACAAATATTTTCATCTAGATGTGTATAAGAGACAGGTCAAATAGTAATAGTCAAATATAAATAATAAGAAGAAATGTGGCATTTGTAACCTAAATGTTGATAAAAATACCCATCATTTAATTTTTAGTTGCCGCCCAGCCCTAAATAACATACGCATTAATGAATCACAACTTAAAAGTTGAATTAGGTCTACATAACAACCAAGAGCTATATAATGATTTTTTTTTAATGCGAACAAAAATATTACACTTCAATATATTTTGGGTTGTGCATTCTTATTCCTTAACAGAGAAAGTGAAGTTAATTTTCATAGGTTCTGCAAAAGGTATGTTAAAAGAGCATGGAAACTACGTAATGGAATATTAAATTCCATTATTTAATTCCCCTATTGATTTATCTTTGTTTTAAATAAATATATTATTTTTGGTAGGCCTTCATACTGTACGTAATGCAGATGTTTATTTATTTTAATTCTGGTAACCTTTTTGGTATTGTATTGTATTCTGTTTGATTTGCTTTTGTGAACGCATCAATTTTTATTGAGTGCCACCGTTCCCAAGGTGTCTGTTCGAATAAATATAGGGCCTATAAAAATAAATAAATATATTTTATATCGAGCTTCGATTAAAAGGTTCCGAAAGTGGTCTTGGAAAATTTTGACAATTTAGGGGTTTCAAAGGCGTATTTAATCGATTTTAGAGTCTACTAATATGTAAAAAATACATATAATTTTTTTTTCTCCCCGACGAATTGTTCTTTTCCTCCCCGATGGCGGGGCAAGCTCTCCCCGACGGCGGGCCCGACCCAATCCCCCCGCCGCTGGTGCCACCCCTGCCACCTATATTAATTGTAATACCGAGTCATTAATTCTATATTTATCAGATCTGATTTTGTTAAGTTCTACATAAAAAAAAATGCAATGTATTAACTTCATCATTTTCCATTTGTACTTTTTGGAGTTGATTGGATTTTCGATTTCGTTTATCTCTTACATAAGCAAAAATATAAGCACAAGAAAGATGGTTGGAAGGCGAACAAAAGTGAGAGAGTGATACCAGAAAGTGAACTAAATTGCGATCTAATTTTGTCTCCCAAAACATTGTGTCCAAAAATACTCACAAAAAAAAAGACAATGAAATTGTTAACATTAATATACATTTCCTATAAATAAAAAAACTACTAGGCCTAACTAAAAAAATGCTCACACTATGTAACTAAAGATCAAATAACTTTTACTACTCGTGCAGCTCAATCAAATATTACATTTGTCATTCTAAACGGCCCATTAGGTATTAACATGGTAACATTAATGTGATATGTTTTAAAATCAGACAGCGACATCATCTCATAGATTCTGTAGACGTTTATCTTTGGTTGATGACGTTATGACCTCCTGAATTGTGCATCATGAGCTTTTCGAGTGGAGTCAATCGAGACTGCCCGAGTGGAGTTTCATGCAAATGTTTCGTACGAAAAAAAATCGCAGGACGGACCACGTTACCGACTCGAGTGGATCAGCCATGCTGGAAGCAGTCTAGACGGCATGAAACACCGATTGATGAGCTCGTCATCTGAGGCCTATGATGATAGGACTCTTTTGGCTAATGAAGTGGGGAAGTAAGATGAAGATTTTATGTGTTTCAAAACTTTCTGGCCGTATAGGCATATGTCACACTCTGCTGTCCCAATTTTATGCAAAAAAAATAATAATATATATGAAAAAAATTATTCTATAGATGCACAAATAATAAGTTAATAAATAATAATGATAACAAACCCCCATACACACGATCAACTTTACGCATAATACGTGCACCCTAACCGCTCGGCTACACTTCGCCTGATAAGTATGTATGACTGTTAATATTACACTCCTATAATAAACAACCTGCTGATCGAGCAAATCGCTACATGGTGCAACAAGTCGAGGGTTTGTAATCTCGGATTATCTTGTTAAATTTGTTCTGCATCTCGTTGGAACCATTCACAAGACCAGATAACCCCAATCGTATGATCTGGGTTTTGTTTCTTCTTTTCTACAAGTATTAGTATAGCTTCCTGAAATATTTTTTGTGTGCGAATAATATTTAATGTGTATGGGTTGCAATATAAAAAACGTTTAATTGTAGAAATACCAGTACAAATGTTGGGAATTGCGTATGCTATTGTACTGTATTGTTCAATTTTAATATTTAAAAAATATCATACTATTGAAAACCTGTCTACTTTGACGTTACTTTGACATCGGTGGGTAAGACCACTTGAATGTCACCATCTCCTGCATCGCTGCTTTATTTTGTTGTTAAGCACCTAGAGGTTATTAACATTATGCGCTACAAATATTGATTATTATTATTATTACTACTTGTAATTTTGGAAAATACTCCCCACAGTATGAATGAGAGAGGAGTGGGATTTTTTATTTGTTTTTAGCCTCTATGACCGGTCACATTCATTGGTCCCAATATCGTTTAGAAGTTTATCCACTATCTACATTATCTTAATACAGTTTTCCCTCCAATTCAAGAACATATTTGAGACTTCAAAATTTGGGTGGTATTGGTGTTCGGCCTGAAGGTTGTTATTTGGGTCTTTAGAAAAGTGGTTTGGAGGAGTTGGAGGACTGGATTTTTTTTAATGAAATCTATAAATGTATGTAGGTATAATATTAAAATCGTAATTCAGTGGCTTCTCGCATACCTTCAGTTGGAATAATTATGGTGAGAGAACAACCCTCTAATACCATAAATTTAAGTAATTCCGAATTAAAATATTATAACTTACCTGAACATATTGATGTTACACACTGTGACTTTAGGAAATGATATTTCACGTTTAGTGACATAATTTAGTTTGGTATTTGTCGGATACTCAAAGAATTTTAACACTGACAGATTTATTTGGTAACTAAGGCAGCAAAATGCCAAGACGAGTATAATTATCCAAGCTATTCTAAAAAAAGAATAAAATGTATCATTGTTACTAACAATATTTAACAAAGCTATATCAATGTTAACAACAAGAAAATCAATTATTCAATTATTAATTGAAAATATAACTAATAATATAAAAAATTATATATTATATGAACTCTAATTGGATGTTATGTATACTGATGTTGTCTGATGGATTATGACAATTACAAGTGACATCTTCAGAATTGGGAATCGTTTTAAGATTATAAATATTTCAAGAATTTTAGAATCTTTATGATAATAATAATAATAACAATGCTAATAACAATAACATTAATTGTAATAATAATAATAATAAAATGATGAATGAAGTAAACAAATTTGTTTACATCGCATAAACAGTAAATTATTGATAAACTGTTGTTCTTAATTCACCTTCGACTGTTGTTGTTTTCACCACTGATGTGTTTAAGTCCATGAAAAGATGTTTCGCCACTGAATACGTCGAAGTTCTTTCCGCAGCAACCCCCTCGAATAGTTGCATCTTCGTCCTTTACAGTTTTCTTGCTTAGACCCATGTTTTTCTTATCGTCTGGTCCAGGCGTGTTAGTCTTGGTGTTAGGAGCTGTGATAAATTGATCATAATTCCAGGTTTGTTCAGCTTCGTAAGTAGGTAAACCAACATTACCCGTCATTCCATGTCCATCCAAATCTGTCTCAGGTTCCACACCGATCCGAGTGTTCATTGCTAAAGATTGAGCAAGTGTTTATTAAGTAATGCTAATTGTCGTGTTGGCAAATTGCAATTATGAACACTTGTGAAACATTCGTTTAACTGCTAATTATTTCATTTGTATGAAAGATAATTAACTATCAGTATGACTTGGCAACTCGCACAAAGTGTTAAACGTTGCAAGCGCGCCTTATTTATATTCATTTCATATTGACTTTAATAACAGTTCTGTCGTCCTCTCTGATTAAATTTTTACTGACATTCGAGTAAATACACTGTTTTTATTGAAATGAATCAAATCGATTAAGACGCACTTCATTGGAATATTAAAAACCAGTTCAGACAAGTCAATCTTGAAGAGTTTTAGTAAGTTAGAAAGTTTAATCAAGATTTAATTTATCAATCATTTTCTGCATGAACTACTTATGATGTCTTGAGAATTAATTTGAAATTAATTTGAGATAACATAAAAACGTTATTGTCTAGTATAACGATTTTCCTATATAAATATTCCAATCTAATTTCAATATTAGTTACCGGTATAACATATAACTCAGGCCCGCTAAAGATTTTGATCCGGCCGCCCAACATTGCTAATTCAGGAGACACTTCTTTGGGTTCCGAAGGTGTCCCATTAATAAAGGTTCTACTGTAGTTGTTAAATATGATTTACTAAGCAACGTTCATTCAATTAATATTTTATCAATATTTGTAAGGTTAAAACCAATTCTACACTGCCAAACCACATCTATCTAAAATAAAAAATCAGTTTGATATTTGAAGCTACACATCAATGAGCAGCATTTCAGATATTAAGCTGAAAAGAACAGGCACTACACATGATCTGGTTAAAAAAAATCATTCTTGGTCCCAGCCATCTCTAATGGTCACAGCCATTCCTATCATCAAACCAACTCCTACATCTGGTCACATATTCATTCCTTTTTGGTCAGTCATCTCTATCTGGTCACAGCTGTTCATACATGGTCGCAGCAGCGGTGGCTCCAGAAATTTGCCGACACGGGATCCGACATGTCCGATGGAGGGGTCCGAGCCAAGGGCCGACGAGAGCCTCGTTCAGAATTTTTTTAAACTCCCTGTAAACAGGCTTAGTACGGTCCAAATTATGCTTTTAGACCACAATATTTGGAAATGACAATAAAAAATTACGTTAACTGGATAGGCAAGTTATAATTTTTTTATCCGATGACAGGGGTCCAGCCTGTCCTATGGGAGGGCAAATTCCCCCCCCCCACCCAGAGGCTCCTTCATTGGATCAGAGAAACCTCTGTACTGGTCAGAAATTCATTCATATACGGTCAAAACCTTCTCTATCTAGTAACGAATTCATTACTATACGGTCACCACCTTTTTGTGGTCACAGCTACAGTACCTACATTATCGTCACAGCCACTTCTATCTAGTCACACATTCGTTCCTACATGGTCACCTAGGCCAGTTGCCACCTGGCCTGTTGCCACCCGGCCTTTTGCCACCCGGCTTTTTGCCAACCGGCCCGTTGCCACCCGGCCCGTTGACACCCAGCCTTTTGCCACCTTAGGCCCGTTGCCACCCGGCCTTTTGCCACCCTAGGCACGTTGCCACCCGGTATTTTGCCACCCGGCCTTTTGCCAACTAGGCCCGTTGCCACCCGGCCTATTGCCATCCGGCCCGTTGCCACCATAGGCCTTTTGCCACTCGGCCCGTTGCCACCCATAGTTGTATGCCTATGCATTGTATTAGCAGAAATTTTACTCTCGGCATTAATTTTTGCCAAACTGTGTGTACTGAATGACGAATGGATTGATTGTTTGGAAGATTGTAAACAACGGTATTATCGTTTTTTGTTTTGTTTTGTTTTTTGTTTTTCTTCCTCCTATTCTTTCATTTATGTTTCTTATCAGTTTATTCAGATAAAGTGTAATGCATTCTCCGGGAGATGGAATGCGCACCGTCGAGTTTCGGCATTGGTCACGCATCGTCTGGAAATCCTGGCAATGGCGTGAACAGTGTCGAGCTCGGTGGCGTGTATTTCATTTCTTGGGATGAGTATTATAATTTATTTTCGTCTATAGCAAGACAAATGTACATATGTTATTATTACTCTTATATTGTTAATTATTGTTGCACATCTCTTTAGCGATTGTGCCTCTGTTACAAAAAAGAAATAATAAAGTTATTATTATTAGAGACAATTCGTTACGGTTAACCATCATGAAAGGCACACGTAGAAGTGGTTGGCGCATCGGTTGGGTTTTTGGGGTTCAAAACTCCCGCTGTGCAAGTCGCTTGTGTCCTTGGGCAAGGCACTTTATCTACGGTTGTCTCTCTCCACCCAGGAGTACAAGTGGGTACCTGGTAGGTTCAAACACAGCCTGCGCTGAATACAGCTGCAACATTATGGAATTCCCCTATGGGGCTTGAGTGTGTGTACCATATGTGCTTGATCCAGTGATCCGGGTAATAATGTTCAAGCGCTGTGTCAACTGGAGGCGCTATATAAATCCAGAATTATTATTTATTAAGTTCCTGATTAGCGTTCTATCTTTATTTTTATGTATTCAGACGTGTGTTTTTTTACATTTTTTTTTTTGAAGGCAGAAAATCATGAATTAAAATTCTTGTAGTGTTATAAATTGAACAGATTTTTTTTTATTAAATTGACTTGCCTTTGAGTGTGGAAATAATAATGAACATAAATATAGTGAAAATGATGAAAATAGCAATGAAAAGCTATTAAACATGTTGAATATGGTAATGCTGCTCCGCTATAAGAAATGGGCCTATGCCCATACATAATATACCTCCCACAATTTGTTGTTTTTAAGATATTAAGCCAAATGTATGATAAAATATAGCTCTGGTATACCAATAGAAAAAAAAAAACATGGGTGGGGGAAATGTCCAGCTGACCAATTGAAGGCCACGCAAATTAGGCTTGAAGATCCTATAATCTGAACCATAGCCCTAGTCACGGTATAAACAATCAGGAGGATTAGTTTGCTCAGATCGTTAATGTTACTGAGCGCAATATCCTTTGTAGTTTACCGCTAACGAGAAGAGCTTCATTTAAAGTTTATCAATGACGGTTATTTTTCATGAAAAAATATATATGCTTGTTATAAATTGTCCGCATAAAGAGAGAAATACCAAATACATTCAATAAAGTTCATTATACACACATAATATAGGCTTGTGGTTATACTATATAAATAACTATTATTATCATAAATGTGTTGTTATTTTAATTGTAATTGTATTTTAGAATAAGAATATACTTTAAAATAAAATATAAAAATAAACTAGACATTGCATGATTTCTCTCTTTATGCGGATTTATAACAATGTTTATTTCTGCAATTATCTCCTGGTGGTAAGAAGGCGCATGGACGATTGTTTGAAATAAAATACAGTAAACTAATAATTAAATATTAACTGGAAAGTAAATTTAATCAAGAAAACATTCTGCTACAGTAGGCCTACTAGTACAAATCTGTGTAAAAAACCCACCAAAATAATATAAATATTCGACATTCCCAAAGGTAGCAAAAGGCTGGGTGGCAACGGGCCTGGGTGGTAACGGGCCTAGGTACGTGGCAACGGGCCGGGTGGCAACGGGCTGGGTGGAAAAATGCCGGGTGGCAAAAGGCCGGGTGGCAAAAGGCGTGGGTGGCAACGGAACTAGGGTGGCAAAAGGCCGGGTGGCTAAATGCCGGGTGGCTAAAGGCCGGGTGGCAACGGGCCTAGGGTGGCAAAAGGCCCGGTGGCAACGGGTCGGGTGGCAACGGCCGGATGGCAAAAGGCCGGGTGGCAACGGGCCAGGGTGGCAACGGACCGGAACCCATTTATACATGATCTCAGCCATCTCCATCCGGGTCACAGCCGTTCCGATGGCCACAGCCATCTCCATCTGGTCACACTAGCCATTCCTTTATACATAGGCCCTACAGCCACCTCTACAGCCACCTCTATCTGGTCACATATTCTTTCCTACAAGGTCAGTCACCTCTAGTCACCATCTGGTCAGTCATTCTACGGGGTCACACAGCCACCTCTATCAAGTCACACCCATTCCTACTGTACATTTCACATACATCCACCTCTATATCTTACATCCATTCTCCTACATAGGAATAGCCTCCTTTCTCTGGTCACGGCCATTCCTACATAGTCAAGTCATTCTTGGTCACAGCCAAAGTAACTGAAGCTAATAAGACAAAATATCCACGTAACCCGCCCCCACAGCAGGCCCTCCACAACACCTCTCAACAATTATTAAAAGTCGTCTGTAGTCTTCGGACAATATCATCCGGAATAAGTTTTATTTTAATGTGTATATATTTCGAAAACTGAAAATTGTTAAAAAATGTCAACACGTTCGTCACTCTGTGAATCATGGTTTAAATCGAAATACAAATGCAAGTACATTTTTGTAACTGTATTCAGTTTATTGCAAACACTAGACATACACGTTACAATTCGAGGCCTTATAGGCCTATAATACTGTACAAAACAAAATTAAAACTGGTTAATAAAATACGTTTTAAAAA
This sequence comes from Anneissia japonica, assembly GCF_011630105.1. Lineage (NCBI taxonomy): Eukaryota > Metazoa > Echinodermata > Crinoidea > Comatulida > Comatulidae > Anneissia > Anneissia japonica. The sequence goes on from NW_022726550.1 coordinate 469,109, forward strand.
CAAAATGGAAAATTAAATTCCCCTAAACACAGCACAACACAAGGCGACACGCTTGAGGTCAAAAAAAGAAATGAACAAGTTTATCTGTACAGTTATATGGCAGACAGCAGTGCAAAGGTCAGTCAGAGAATCAGACCGGATGAGTAGTTTTTTTTTAAGGTTCAATTAAAAGGTTAGGATTGATATTCGATTTAGTCCTTATTCATTCTCTTTTGCAATCTTGTGTATTTAAATTGATTGAACAAAGTGTATTTTGTATTAATTGCAAACTGATTTTCGAATTTTAAGATAATCAGTTAAATTGTATCATGTATAAATATGTTTGAAATTAAAAACCAAATAAAATAGATTTTTAAAAAATAGTGAAAGTTAATTAGGCCTATGCTTTTATTCTAGCCATGTTCAAATTTAAAAATTAGTAATAATTTGTTTCAAAGTTATATATTGTATCATTGGCAAAGAAGCTGGGAGTAGCCTGGGGCCTCTGTATTCGTAGGCGCTGGGTTTAAATAAAGAGCTCCATAGGTCCAGGCACGGGGCAAGCCCTCGCTTCAGCGATTTTATTTTATTTGTTTTATATATTTTATTTTATTTCCAGGGGACAATACAACAAAAACATAACAATGAGAATGCAGTACCCTGAGGATTACCATAAGTGTATAAGCACAATCAGAGCGGCTCTCATATTGCATCCTTACGTATAGGCTACTAAACATTAAAATAATCTCAAAATTCGATATAAAAATGAAATGCTAAAATTTTATCATAAAATACAGTAATAAACAAATACAATTAGATATTTTAAAATCGCCAACAAAATAAAATAACATTATACATTAAAGCTGCTGAATATAGGAACGAAGAGCCAACGACAAAATTTTAAAACTGTACATTGATTGTCCTCTTATAGGTAGAGATTCCCAAAGACGAGGAAAATTTATAAACAATGAATATTTAAATGAGTAATTGGTTCTTGCAAATTTGTGTTTTAAAATTACGTTTCGAAATATCTGGATTTAAAATCAATAAGATTATGTACATTAATATCAATTTATCCATAATACACTTAAGAATAGTTGCTAAATTAAGTTGTTCAAGTCGTTAAAAATCTCCCTAACACAAAATTTAGTAATTCTAAGACGGAAATGGTTTATTTTAAAGTTGTTTTTAGTGTGGTGCCCATACAGTGCATGTAATCGAAATGAGTCTTTCGAGTAGTTTCCCGTAAAGTGTTGTTAAATTGTTTATACTTTCCCACTTTAATACATTTTGTGGATGTTTTGCATCCCAATACAAAATGTCTCTTTTTCCGAGACATTTTTATGATTTCAGATTTAATACAAATGGAAACATTCCTCGATCTTAGGAACACAGTCATTGATACCGGTGCTGCTAAAAATAGATCTTTAAAACATGCCTGAGAGCAATCAAAGTCAGGCTATGAAATGCACATGTCCAATGGCACTAACTTGAGTGTTCTAAAGAGATGGTTACGATCAACATTTTTTTATATGTAATAATATATATTAGGTAGTTTTCGCTGCACGACGTTAACCTTAACTTTAATGTTAGTAACCAACATTCGACGCGATAGCTCCGCATGCGCAAACCCGTAACTAACGTATCGAGCACGTAAAATCCTGAAATTAACGTACTCCGCAACGCAAGATGAATAAATTATGAAGTCATGGATACCGTCGTACGGCGAAAACTGCCTGTTAACCGGTTTAGAATACACCAGCCATATTAACAATATCATAGTAAATACATATATGATCACTTGTATTTAACCCTGGTTCCCTCGTGATGTTACACATGATATTATTATTATTAACATTATTATTATTATTATTATTATTATTATTATTATTATTATTATTATTATATCATTATTATTATTACAAGATCATAATAGTGCTGGAACTATTATTTGAGTATCTTGTAGGAAAATTAACATATTGTACCATATTGAGAAATGATAGTATGTTTTCAAACTCCTTATTGTAACAGTTTGAGGTAAAATCATAATTTAAATTCCAAGTGAGGATAACAGCAGTGTACTTGTGTATGTTCAAAGGTATATAATCAGCGATATTTTGAAACTGAGTCAGCCATTCCGTCTTTGCACTTGGAGGTATCATGTAGACACAAACAAGCAGAATCTTTCCCCCAGGTAAACAAGCTCAAAAAGTTGAATTTCTATATCGGTATCGATAGATACAGGTAACATCTTGATAGTGTTCTTGCAAGCAATTAATAATCCACCACCATGCCTGGTTCATCTTTCCGATAAACACAGAAGTCAGATGAAAAAAATTCATAACTAACTATTGGTGGGTCTAACCAAGTTTCCGTAAGCAGTACATATCAATCTAATTTTCTATTCGTACCTGAAAGCTCGTTGATTATGTTTACAATACTACGTGAGTTAAATATGGCTGTGTTCAGATTATTTTGATTTTGATTCTCGATGTTTCTATCATTTTCAGTTGCATTTGGGGAGCACCTGGGCCCAGATTTATCAAACTAAAAATCAGCTTGAATTCGTCTTAAGTCCATTTTTTTGCTTAAGTTAAATTTATCAATATTACTTAGCTTAAACATTGCTTAAAATTAGGAAGTCAATTGTACGGAAGCGCCATCTAAGACAATTTTTAAGCCAAGATTTTGATAAGATGGTTTAATAAATCAGCTTAAGATAATTATTAGGGACATCTTAACTTTTTTGACTTAAGAAATTTGCTAAGCTGAGATTGATAAATCCCGGGCCTAGGACCAGGATTTAAGTGTCCCCGCGATCTGCAATTCCAATCTAAAACATACCGTGTGATTACTGTTATAAGCGAACGGAGCTGAAATAAATTTTGGCTTACGGTGATTCTTAGCCCAATGGTATTTGCCAGTTCTAAGAAGGTATGCGAGCATACAGGTCGCTGCATTGTTATTGTCGCCTGTCCATTGTTTTCCACTGGCGTACCAGTATAGCCTAGGTGTAGCGCCATGCAGGGTAGACAAAAAAAATACTCTTATTTTTGACATCGAAGTGCCGATCTCTAACATTTCTGTTCAGATGTTAACATTGCATATACTTGTTGATATATGGTATACTTACAAAGTATAACGAAGTGTAAACATATAAAAAAAAAATCATTCTTTCAACTCAAAGATACGTTCAAGCTGTTCCTATAATATTTGTTTGACGTTTTAAGGGCGGACACGTTACATATTTTAGTGTTTTGGGTTTTTTTTTTGCCCACATCTCTGCCGAGTTAGAGAGCAAAATAAAAAAATGCTGATGAATACCCTGGGCTATAGTCAGAGAGAGCTTACTATAGCTGTTACGCAAATGTATGGCAGCTTTATGTCGGATTCCCTCCCCCATACCCCATCCAAGTATCGCTCACGACAGGACAAACATACGTTAAATGGTCTATTGTACCTCTCTCTTAATTTTTATTCTTTCATGATTTTCAAAGAAGTGACGCTGACATTATTATATTTACAGTGTCAGCTTGTCTGTTTGCATTATTTACACTGTCAGCATATTTGATTAAAGGTACCCAAAAGTCAAATGTAAAATCAAAAATTTAAACGGCAATTAAATATATAACGTCATTGAATTAGTTTTGAAAAGTCTTGGTGTAAAAAAGTGTACACAACATAATCACGTAGTAATTACGTCATCACCGCACGTTCACGCTTCTCCAAGGCAGCCTGTGCCTTTGCAGCATTTTCAACAAATTTCTGAAAAGAAAAGATTGTAAAATTAAATAATAAACCAATAGAAGTATCAATTTCAAAAATCATTTTAACATTTGCAAGTTAAGATGATTATGTTTAGCATGATGATGAGGATGATGACAAAAATAATTATTAATAATAATAATAATTTAATATTATTACTATTATCATTAACATTATTATAATTAAATTGATAATAATATCAATAATAAAAATAACAATGATAATAACAAATTTGTATATACCCTTCAAAAACAACCTTTTTCTTAAGCAAATTTTGAAATATTTCAACGTACCATAAGATCTTTGCTCATAAAATATGGTTTTTGAATTCCGTCGTTAGCTTTACAATCTTCACAAAAACACAAAAACAAGGTATCGATCGCCATCTAGAAGAGTAAGTAAAATACGTATCAAACAATATATACGAATACTCCTGTACAGGTTTAATACTGTTACATCCAATACGAAGTCAAATAAAACTCCATATCGTATAAGCACCATCCGTATCATCATTGTCATCGTCCTCGTCATCGTCATCACCATTATTTCAACAGAATTATCACTTTATCTCCTTTGCTGTGTTTAAGGTGTACACGAGACTCATAGAGCAATTCAAACGCGCTGTTTGTAGGGCTGGCGCCAGTGGTGCCGAGAACAGACCATCCTGTCGAAAAGAGCTGGTCACCCGAAACACATTTCGTCGGCAGGAAACATTATAGGCCTATATAATTTTTACAGAATGTTAAATCGATTAATAATTGATTAAATAAGTTCCAAGCAATTCCTGTACTTACGCCTACGTCAAAAACAACGCACCACCCCCACCCCCCACCCAACTCGTCGAAAACGTTTCCCTTCGGAAACGCTACTCGATTTTCGCTTCGGATCCGATGTAAATGCATATTTAGTCCTTACCTCATAAACTGTCATGAAAATGTGGCTAATAAGGAAGGCAAATATGGCAGCAAGGGCAATTGGCACAGCATAGTAATTGATATCTGGATCATCCTAAAAAAGACAAAAAGGTGTTGTCAATCATCAATGTTATGCTTAACAATCAACCGAATAAATAAACGAACAAAACGAATAAACAAACGAAGAAATGGCGAAAAATAACTTTCAAATGTTAAACAAATAAAGTTATAAATCAATGAACGAACGAACGGACGAATAAATGAACGAGTGAAAGATCGAACTAGTGAATGAATGAATGAACGGATGGACGGAAGAACAAAGTAACACACGAATGAATAACCGAATGGAATAAAAAAAATTCATAAAGAAATGAAAAACGCCAAACAATTTAAACGAACGAAAGCAGCAAATGCATTAATGAAGGAACGAGTGAAGAATAAACTAATAAAAGAAGGGCGGCGGAGAAACAGACAAAACCACGAACAAACGAACGAATGAACAGCAGGACGGAGAGAAGAACAAAGTCACGGATGGATGTGTAGATGGATAGAAGCGTGGATATCACGAAAATTATGCGTTGAGACATACACACTTCGAGCTTACCTTCAAGAACTCCAATCCGATGACAACCACAGAAGCTGCAACGGCGCTTTTTCCGAGGAAAAGTAAGAAGTCACCGACTGAATTGATGGCAGCCACACGCAGAGCATTTGAAATCAAAACAGCGAAAGCCTCCTGGGCTGCTTTGCAAAAGCTATATCCACGTATTGCTTAAAAGACAATAAATCAAAATGTATGAATGAATGAATGGACCACAGATCCTATATTGATCTATGAAAGAACAAACGATAGAGATTGATTTTATTATTTTATATTCTTAAACAGGGGTTATATATAACACATATAGCTAATCCCGAATAATGTATGTATGTAT
>NW_022726550.1:475207-503543 GCF_011630105.1 Anneissia japonica
CAGATCGTACTTACCGGACAATGCGGCCAACTGAACGGAGGATAGGCCAGCCCAGTGTTGATTTATCTCTTGTGAAGAACCAGATTGAAATCGCACTGGCAATCACAAATTGTTGACAGGCTATGAGGAACTGGGAACCCCAAAACAGTCCGAACAAATGGTACCACCACATATACTATGGAAAAAATAAGAAGGCAATAATACATGCAATAGTAGGAGTTGAAACAGTTGGCGAAGAAGCTCCCTCGAATAAACTTATTCGAGGGAGGCGCTTATTCCAAATTAGGTTATAGACAGGGGGTGTTTATTCGCGGGGGCGACTATTCAAAGCGGGGCGTTTATTCAAAAAACAAATACGGTAATTATAATAATATCATTACCTCAGTAAGTTTTTCCTTTTGATATTCCACTCTTCCGTCGTCCATGGCAACTGGTTCTCCCGATGTTGTTAAATACAGGAATACAACTATCCAGTAAGCTGCAAGAACAGCTAACGCCAAGAATGTCTAAGAGCAATAGATATAAGAAACAACTTATTCATAGGCTTTACAATTAATAAGATTCATTTTTATGTCTGAATATTAGTATAATTGGCACTAAAAACAGAAGAGCCAATCTCATTCTTTTTTTTTATATACATTTATATTATTCACACCTATCATGGTAATATTATTAGGCTTATGCTTTGTATATATTTAAGTTTGTCTGAAATGAATATTATTCGGACTCATAATGTGTAGACCTATTAAATTTGTATCAGGAAAATTAATACTATAATGTATTCTTTGTAAGGATAGAACATGTAACAATGTTGTTAACTATAGTGATGAGAAATAAAGTAGTGTACTTCATAAAATATTTGTTGAAATACAGGAATCCAGAAACACACTGTGCCAAACGGACGTCGGCCGACGCGATTTCATATAAAACGTAACGCGATGAGGTGCCGCGCCCAACGGATCTTTTTTAATGACGATCCGCTCATATTGCCAATAAAATTGAGTATCGTGTCGTCAAGAATGGTTCGACAGATCGGTCGGCGGACGTGAGATACAGTGTTCTTACCCAAAATGGCTGAAGAAGAAGTAACGGTATGGCACCAATCGCCTTTCCTGATTCCTTAAACAGCGCAACCACAAGAGCAATGCGCTTGCGCATAACGAACAGGATTAACAGCAAAATAACCTGAAGGTATCCGAAAATGAATAATCATATTGTTAGTCGACCTAACTAATATACTATTCAAGTTTAAAATTGTTATAATTTCAAACAGAAACAATATAAATACCATATAGACCATCTTTTTTTCATATTTATAATATTTGTTACCTTTTGCTTTTCTTGTTATATTTTCAATGTTTGTATACTTTTGTATCTGCATGTATTTAAATGGTTACACCCCTAATTTCCGTATTTTGGACAATAAAATAATCTTGAATCTTGATTTTATCAAAGCCAAACAGGCCTACATCGCCTGCATCACCTATCAATGAAAGCTATGGATGTTTCAGACTAGTAAAATAAATGTGTGATGTTAAATCATTAATAAGCAAAAGAAAAAAAACTTATTTTGAACGGGATACAACGAATGCATGCACGCACCAAGCACACGTACCGTAACTCCTGAGACGACACTGGCGTAGATAAGCATTGTCTTCACATTCTTCTTATCTGAATCAAGTTGCTCTGATTAAGAAAATTATCAACAAAATCATGTTTTATCACTATTGTGAGTTATATAGTAACATGTTTAGTATACACTCGGCAATGGAAGTATTGAAGGTGGTGTGGAGTGTGAAGAAGGCGATGAGGAATACCTCAACGAAAAAAAAGGTGACCAGAAAATTAACTATAATAATGATCATGTTGATATTAATGCTATGATGATAATGATGAAGATAATGTTGATGATGAGGAGGATGACGACGACTATGATGATGATGGTCACGAAAATTATGTTGGTAATGATGAAGTAGAAAAAGAAGAAGATAATAAAGATGATGATGATGATGACGATGACGACGATGAAGATGATCAGAACAATGATGATGATAATGATGATTTTGATAGGATTATTGATAATAATACTGATTAGATAACGATGCTGTGAACCACAACCACCTACCTTCGACAGGAATCTCATCTAGATCTCTCTTGCGTAAATACCATTGGTACCAGAGATACCCGCTGCCGCCGATACTTCCCATGATAAAAAATACCACCATGAACCAGATCACAACGCCCGCAAAGAATCGCAGAATTACTATCATTACGATCGCAAGACCTTTAATAAAAATTGGCTTAAATAAAATTGAATATTTCTTACGTTATATATAACTATTCAGTATAGGACTATATACATGGTTCCTTCATCATACTGGGTGCTTCTGTTTTTATTTCCTTGCTTATAGCCAATAATACGATAAGAGAGCTCAAGATTTAACGTTTCCAGTGTTGATATGATCTTTCAAGATGTAACCAAAATATTATTACCTCCGCCAAAGAAGTTGGCAGGCGGTTATGTTTTCGCCTGGTTTTTTTTTTAAATTTATCTATATATTTGTCTGTCGGCATATTTGTTGTGGACATTCTACAACCCATATTTTTTATCAGGAATTCATCAAACTTGGCCACAATGTTCCTTAACCTAAGATCTAGTTTGCCGTATAGACGTGTGTGACGTGTGCTAATACGGGCTTGCCGGTAAAGTGTAAACAAACATATGACCAATAATTTTCAAAGTGTTGAGAAAACAGTTTGGTGTAGTAGTTAGAAGAGTGTTTTCCACACTACTAGCCCCAAATTCAAATCCCAAGGAGTCTACTTGTCTTTTTTTCTCATTATTTTTTTTATGGGGAAAATATGAGGGGGAAATTTACCGAGGAGAATTTTAATGTAGGCGAAGGTAAGAGTGCCCTCTAGTTAATAAACTGTAACAATCTTGCTTAGTGAAACAATTTTCATAAGAATGAGAGTGCAATTTATGCATGTTAAGTCTGAAGCTCGACGCACACTGCGTCGGCAAGAGACGCGATTGCACGACACTATCGTACGACAATTCGGATCGTTCTCCGACGATCCTACACTGCTACTGACGGTAAGCATACTAAGGACATGTGTCAGAAATCAACACGATCGCATGAGACTGTGTGCAACGTTTTTACCAACGTTTTTACCAACGATCCGCTCAGCTGCCACTACGGGCAGCTGATTGGAAGCACACTGCGTCCACGCGGTTGCATAACAACCATCGTCAAATGGGGTCGATCGTCTGCTCAGACAACCATTCGGCCAGCGGATTGGTGGCACCGTCATGCGACGGGCGGATGATTTTAAAATTTTCAAAAAGGAGTGTGCCAATATCAACATTACGGATGAATTCTTCAGCCAATACAGTGTATGTAAGTTGATGATGTAATGTCACTGACGCTGTAATGACGTAATTACTCACCGATCGAAATGGCACACAGATAACAAATCTCCTTCCAAGAGGTTTTAATATCTGATAAAGATTTCTGAAGGAACAAAAAAACCACAAATATTTTAGGAAATTTAGAAAATTATGGGACAGGGACTTTCTGCACAATAATTGTAAACAGCATATTTGTTTGTAAACAGCATTATTATCCTTATCTATTTTTAATCCTTATTATTATCATAATCAATTATTAATATCATTATCATTAGTATCATCATTATTATTATCGTTAATTTTATAGAGTATGTAAAAAGAATGACTATTGCTTTTTGGTTACCTTGAACCAATCCACATTCACAATTTTTGACGCAGTTCCAATTATGGCAGAAGGTAAACATCGATAGAGCACTTCATCACTACGGGGAAAATATAGGTATACAGTAAAAGAGATGATGCTACTGTAAAAGAGATGATGCTTTATTAAAATGGATATCAAAAATAAGCCGACAGATGGACCCATGGAAAGCTTGGAGTACGAGGATAAGTGTATTTTTAATGTGAATCACACACCAAGCTTGCTATGAGCAAAGCTGCTCTCACATTATTTGCATGGAGTATGTTCCAAATGCTGATGCAAGAAGAGCAGTAAAACAATTCGCAAGTTTTGGACTTGGAGATCTGAACCTAATGGTGTGACTTGTGGTTGTCAGCTGAAAAGTGGTAGTGGAAAGCTTGGAGTACGAGAATAAGTGTATTTTTAATGTGAATCACACCAAGCTTGCTATGAGCAAAGCTGCTCTCACATTACTTGCATGGAGTATGTTCCAAATGCGGATGCAAGAAGAGCAGTAAAACAATTCGCAAGTTTTGGACTTGGAGATCTGAACTTAATGGTGTGACTTGTGGTTGTCAGCTGAAAAGTACATCGGCTATAGCAATTTCTATGTGACCGGTAACTTTCATTTGCCTATATCTGAGTTTAATATGACATTATTATGCTCATAATATGGGAAAATCACACGGACTTGTCATACACAATTTGATGTAAACTTAATAAGATTAAGAAATCGAACAAAATAATTCAATAGCCGATACTCTTGACATATCCGTGGCGGATCTAGGAATTCAAAATAGAGGAGGCCTGGGGAGGTACTTTCACAGATGGAGGATCTACACCATCTCAGGCCCACCATGGGTGGGGCTGAGGGAAGAAATTTGTGATATGGAACCTCTAGATGGCCGGAAATTGCACTCTGAGACTTCGATTAAATTGAATATAATTTTTTTTATATCTCCATTTTTAAATACGTTTGAACAATTTTGGAGGTGGGGGCGTGCCGACTGCCCCAGCCCCCCCCCCTACTGCATATTCACAACCGTCCATGTTTGCCTTATGCTTTGTCCACACTATCAATTCTTTTGTAAAAAAATATATATATAATGTGCCCATATATGGGCATTATGATGACGTATTATACACCCAAATATGGACATATCACACATAAAATGTTGTATTGAAAGCAAGGAATAAATTAACCAAATCATATGACGAACCTGGGAGAGATTGGTAGGTTGGGACAATCTTCAATGTCACCAAATGTGATATCGGTGAAGTTCTCCACCTCGTAAGAACAATAGGATTGGCCGGCGTCGGCATAAGCCTGCAACTCCGACACAGTTCCAATGGTATCGTTTGGACAGGCTGTTACACACAATTTCTTGCTGTCAGTGGAGCCTGTTAACGCCGTGTCGTCGAAATAAAAAAGATAGCTAAATAGAAAAAAATATTCACACTGGTTTAAAGTCTGCAACCTGAAATATTATCACTGTATAATATGCAATTTAAAAATGAGATTATTAAAAGTGTCACAGTAATAGTAAAAATAACAATAACAATTATAATAATATTTAAAAAAACGATAACAAAGGACATTATCATAAACAACAACAGCATTACGATAATGATAATGATAATAACGATAAACAAGAAACTTAATTAACAATAATAGCAATAACAATTGTAATGGTAATATTGATAATATTTATAAAAATTGGCTTAATAATACTATTAAAATTAATAAAAGATATACAAATGAAATATAATAATAGTAATAACAATAATAATCATAATATAATTATAACAATAATAGTAATAATAATATTAAAATAATAAATTATTATTGATATCAAGCCTGCCTATGTGCAGTAAGGTAAAATTAATAGAAAACAAGTATGCAACAATATTCGGCAACTTTACATATGAATAGAAAAAAAACCAGTATGAATAGCCTAGTATTACATTAATCGATTTACCTTTTGTCCTTCATGTCAATGCCGGAAAGAGGTACACCTGAAATCTTCTCATTATCATTTTGGCCGCATACGTTGCCATAGCTATCGACGCCGAATATAAGACGCTCTGGTTGTCCGTGGATGAATGCAATGAAAGCCACATAACCCTAGGGAAAATTTGAATAAACAATATTTATGTAACCAGTATGTAATCTATATTTTCCTATTTAATCTAATAATTCATAAAGTTGCAATTTATAATAATTTTCATATTCATATTTTTTAATTCGCTTAATCTATATAATAATACTGTCCCACGCAATAATTATATTTACGTCTCTACTCCTTTGTTTTAAACATCTTTCATTTTCTTCTTCACCCTTTCATTTTTAATCTGTTTGTCCCCTCGATTCCTTGTCATTTATGGTGAGTTTTCCACAAAAAAAATATTTTCCTTTTATCAATTGGAATGTTTGTATGTTTAGTGAATAAAAGTGATTTTAAATAATATATTAACATAAACCCAATGTCACATTAAAGGGACGCGCGACTCTTATGCTTAGGTTTAGTAGGCCTATAGTAGACCTAAAAATAATAACAATGAAAATAAAAAGAAATATTTATACTCGTATTCAACAACTTTATGAACGTAAGCCAAATATAGTGAGCAGCTAGCAAAATTAATATGGATCAGCGATTTTAGTAGGAGGTCTTTGAAAGGTCAAATACAATTATTTATGTTTTTATGCTTGGGGTTGTTTAGTGCTTCTTAATGTTGCTGCAAAGTAATTACTAATGTTAGACCTACTGAGCAATTTATTCAAATTATAGATTTGATTTTTTTAGAGTGTGAAAAACGTTGATAACCAACTGTACGCAAGTCCGGGTTGTGTGAAATGGGGAAATGCAATAAGAGACAATATATTGCTGTTTGTTTTTTTAAGAGTGCACTGCGTTCTAAAGTACAACATCGACCATACATGGCTTCTCATACAAATGTTGAACGGTTTATCAAGCGCGCATGTCAAATATTGGCAGCGCACTTTTACCATTCATTTTTCGGCTTTTGAGTTTCATATTTATTGAAGTGTGGTGTATAATTTTGTTATAATAACCCTACTATAAGTTTGAACAGGACCATATAAAGCAGAGGATTAACAACCACCTTAAATGTTTTAATCCTGTATAAATATGTTCGAAATAAAGAAAGAAAGAAAGAAATAGCGTTTGGTAATTGCAAACTTTGCATGGACGAAAAAGCAGCTATCCTTAATGCTAATAAGACAATCCTACTTAATAAAAGGTCAGAACTGGTATCTAAAAATGTAGGCGTACAAAATTTCCACCTGATCGTGGCTAATATGCATAACACCTTTGTATGTAAGAGAGTAGTAGGACTATGTGCTAACAATCAGTCTATCTGAGGATCGTGATAGCGTGAAACGTGCGTTTTGTGTTTTGGGTGGTTTTACTTTTACGAGAAGAATTTAATTTACATTTAAGTAAACAACTGTTTCTTTAAGCTTGTACTTATTAAACCGGCCGCTGCACACATCTTATTATTATGTTTGTTTAACAAACATAATAATAAAATATTGAGTATGAATAATAATAAAAAAAAGATGTATGTGATGATAAACCCACTTGTAATTGCCGTAATAAAGGCGAATGCTCGCTGAAAGGTTCATGTTTGGTGAAGTCGATCGTATATTCGGCCGATGTCCTGGCTAATAATAATGTAGTAAAACGTTATATTGGTATGACTGGGGTTGGGGGGAATTTAGGACAAGGTTTAATAACCACAAGAAATCATTCAATAATAAATCATATGAAAAGGAATCTGAATTGTCTAAATATGTGTGGAAACTTAAAAAATGAGAATACCAAATTTGAAATAGAGTGGAACAAAGTAAAGCGCTCATCCGTAAGACAATCCTACTTAGTAAAAGTCAGAACTGGTATCTAAAAATGTAGGCATACAAAATTTCCACCTGATCGTGCGTTATAGTCTCACATCCATCTATGTCCAGTTAACATATTGTGTTCTTACGGTTTTCAATTTGTAATACAGCACTCTCCCGCATGGGACGTACTTACCTAGTTGAAGTTGTGTATGTTTGGAAGAAAGAACTTTTACGCTTGTATAGAAAATCGTTGAATAATAGAATACTTTTATTCGTTTGTTTTCTAGTAGTATTTAAGAATACTATACTAATTTGATACATTTCTCTGCATGTGATAATACCTATATATAATAACACCATTTCAGGAATATCTAGATAATAATACCATATTATTCGAATAAACGCCCCTCGAATAAAATTCCCCTTTAGAACCTTATTTGGATTAAACAACGCCTCCATCAAATAAATGCCCCCCCACCCCCGCTTCCACAAATGAGAGTAAACAAATAATTTGGAAGCAGCATCATTCTCACCACATTCTAGTATGTTCTACTCTAGTATAATTTCATTTTCTCTTGGAATCAATAAGTCGTTATCAATAACAAAATTTCCGCGGTAGTTATGTGTTTTTAAGGGGCGTTTATATGAGTATGTAGGCCTATAAGTATCCATTGTACACAAAAACAAAATAATTAACGCCTCCCCCGAATAAACTCCCCCTCCTTAAAACCCTTCTTAATAATAAAAGCCCCTGGGCGTTTATACGAATAAATACGGTATTTGTCCAGCTAAACTTAAGGAGACAAAAATTAAATACAGAAAGAAAGTTAACATTCTGAATTTGTGGAGATTAGTTCAGAGAGATTTTTGGTTGTTTGTGGAAGCATCATACCAGTACTACTCTGGCAACTCACCAGGCAAATTGATTGATATATTCAGTCGCTATGATTTCTTTGCTTTTTCAATTGTTTGGCCTAAATCAATCATATTATTATTGTTATATCTCATTATTATTGATACTAATATTATTACTTATAGTTTTATTAACAATAAAACATAGCAGGTTTTAAATGCTGGATATAATAAGCATATAGAAATCAAATTGTTTTTCGGAATTTTTTTTTTTTTTTTTTTGGATGGTTTTACTTTTACGAGACGAATTTACATTAATTTACATTTAAGTAAACAAGTGTTTTCTTTAAGCTTGTATTTATTAAACCGGCCGCTGGAAAAGGTGTAGGCCCTAGTTTTGACATGCTACTGTTACACGGGTAGGACTAAATGTCTAAATCAAACTTTTTTGTATAATAAAAATACAAATCTAATCTTAATTCCAAAACATTTGTTCAGTGTCACTCTCAATAGGCATACCTCGTTTAGAGACTCAGTCATAACTCATGTTTACGACCACCGCTGCAAAGTGGTCTCGGGAAAACAAATTATTATAAGCATTGTGGTTGTTGACGCGTCATCGCGGTTTGTTCATTCCAAGCATTGTGGTTGTTGACGCGTCATCGTGGTTTGTTCTTTCCGCGCATTGCTTACAACACGCGATCGCGATTTTGTATGGCGCATTTGCCTTTGATATAGTCACAGCTCTGATGATACAGTATCAATGACCCGAGTTCCGCCAATTGTCATAAAAAGCCAGACGTTGTTGATTATTATTATTATTATTATTATTATTATTATTATTATTATTATTATTATTATTATTATTATTATTGTTAGCCTATTATTATTATTATTATTAGCATATTATTATTATCATTATTGTTATTATTATTATTAGCATATTATTATTATTAGCATATTATTACTATAATTATTATTATTATTATTATTGCTATTATTATTATTATTATTATTATTATTATTATTATTATTATTATTATTATTATTATTATTATTATTATTATTATTATTATTATTACCAGGGTTAAAACGGAATTGTATGTGTTGGGAATTTTTCAAATAAGTAAATACAAAAGTTTGGATTTCTATTTTTATATTCTTTTGACACATAACATTCAAAATAAAAAAATGTAATACAGTACGCATTAAAGTACACAGACTACTTACCCTGAACGGCCGAACTTTGTTATTCCCTGGGATTAAACTCATCCCACACGTGTAGGGCCTAAATCAAGCCTTGCATCTAAAATAAAATGAATGAGGTTGACTCTTTTATCAACGATAACAATTTTATTTTTATATAAATTCGTATCGTATATATCGTATAAAGTCGTATCAGCAAAACATATATTGGCATGGCTTTCTTTGTGCTCCATCACCTTCTTTCATTTTTATATTATTATTTTATACGTAGGCCTATGTACAACTCACACCCACCAATGTAGCGAAAACCCAATGGCTCAGACAAATAGCAGAGGCCCCAACCCTACCGTTCGGGGCTATTTTCACACACATAATAGATTACTCTTCTTTACCGTTTGCAATTTATATAACGTTACCATAAAGAGAGAGCTTATATCACCAAAACATTAGGTATTACATAAAAAAAATGTCTTTGGAGATATCTGTCATTCAAAATACATAAAAGAAGAGTTTGTTCACATTAATCACCAAGTGCGTGCGTAGGGGGAAGGGGGTGCGGATAGCCCAGGACGGCAAATTAGTTCCGTGGATAAGTGGGTTGGTATCCATGTATATCTGTGGTTTCTTTATCTCAATTTAGTTCCGCATTTTCGCACCCCAGGGTAGCATCTGTAACTTTAGTCTTACCTAGAAACGTCAATATCAAATTCGTATTATGTTAGCATTTGAGGCCTCCTAATCAATTTATATAATTGATTTTTACAAGATAATAACTAATACTAACTTTATTTGAAAACTAAACGTTTGAATCATTGACACACGCCATGCGGTGCGTTCACAATAAAACTATCAAACTACAGACTAAAAAAATGACACAAGTATACAGAAATAAGACAAAGCTTAAAAGATAATTCAATAAAATAAACAGCGCTATTCAAAATCAATTAATCTTAACCTAAGCATTTAAAACCATTCAAATATTATTTGAAATACAAATTAAACGGGAACGGGTAAAATGTGCAAAAGGATTAAAAGTTTGATTAAAAGTCGACTTTTACAATTTCCAGAAACGGTACAATAAAATTGGTAAAATGGTTTGAAAGTGCTTAGAATAAGATTAAAATCATGCACTACCTGTATATTCCTACTCAGATTCTACTTAAAATAAGGTTATGTGATGACCATGCCCTTAAGATAATGCTTTGCAGTAGTTATTCAGAATTTGATTTATCAATTTCCACTTCTGGTTATCAATATACAAATCATTGTTACCCAATGCCATTGAAAGTTTGATTTCAAGATTTCTGAGATAAACAAGTGCCATAGGTATGTTTCTTCAAGATTATTATTCTACAATTCGTGTTCTAACAGGGAAATCCACTACCCTACATCTTATTTCATTCAAAGCCCTGCATATAAACAAGAAATGGCCGATATCCTCCTCTTGCATTTTACAATGTGCATGTGGTGTCATGATCAGGAGACCAATGGTGGGCTCTAGAGCTTAATGAAAGGGTATTGATCTGGTTTTGAATTACGTGCAAACTTCTTAGAAATCAAGTTTGTCCACTAGTCCTGATTAGGTCTAAAAAAACATCGTTTGTCAATTTACGAGTATTTTGTTTCTGTCTAACCTGTTGACTTTTTTAACGTTTTACTGAAAATTTAGACGCAAAAATAACAAATTACATATATTTGAGGTCAACGTATAGCTTTCACACCATATTTATAAAGCTTATAAACGTGAAAAATGGAAATTTATTACAGTTCATTTAATTATAGTAGGGCTAAAACTTACGTCCTTATTCGTGGCTGGTTGGTATCGCCATCGCCAAACCAATTTCAAATTTATTTTCACCAAACTTCCTAGCGCGCGTATTTATTCTATTACGCAAATCCATACGCATACACGTATATGACGGGATTTTACGAATTATACCGTACGATGTATAAGCGACTTTTCAATATTCGATTTTGTTCTTTAATCTCTCATGGGCTATTTTAAAGAGAGTGAAATCATTTATAATTATGATCTGTTTTTAGTTCGGACGTTGATGACACTAGCGCAAGCCACGCTACGCCGCCGCCTAGCGTGAGGTGCTTGTGTTGTACACGTCGACGACGCGCTACTACGTTACCGCTACGCAACCTAGTAGGCGCATGAGTGTGTTTAATTGCGTCAACACCTCTATCAATATGCTAAAATAACCAGGCCAAAATAGCAACTTAAAAAAATGGAAAATAAAGTGTACAATCGGTAAGTTTTTAACGCATTAATCCTAAAGCTGGCCCGGACAAGGGCATCGATATTCTGCAAGGCCTAGTAGCAAATTTCTTTAGAAATAGTCTTGAAGATCACATCAATAATAAATCGATATCTCTTGAAATCAGCAAAACAATTTCTAAACCACTGCGTTGGCAATGGTGGCTTATTTATAATCTCACGTCCAATGCAAAAATATAATCAGATATACAGTATTATTGTTATCGTTAAATTTGGGTAACGAATTGAGACGCCAATTGTTGGATAAGAACTTAAAATACTATTCTTAGTCAAATTAAGGCCGTGCATAATATGGAACGGCCATATTCGTATATTTTATTCATTTATTTATTCTATTTTTAATCTTACCCAACAGAGGGTAACCTGCCTCTTACAGAATTGATTATAATATACGGCTCCTATCAGGTTCTCATAATAATGCGTCATGTAGGCCTAGCCATTACCAAGCTAAGATTGCGAGATTCAGGTCTGTCCCAGCTCAAATTCTATCTTTTCTCATTATTTTAAAAACATTTATTTAACATTTATCATTATTATTATTATTTTAATTATTCTTCTTTCATTTGGGTTTTGTTCAGCGCAAAGACGATAGGCCTACCGTAGTGTGCTTTATAAATGCCGATTTTACCCCATGTCGACCTTTTCTATACATTCAGTCACAGACCATCAGTCCATTGGTTAAATGTTAAATTGTCTTGCTTTATGTACTTTTTTAAATTTGTTTTATTATATATCAAGTGAAGAAATAAATAAAATGAAAATATGTACCTATTATACAAGTATGCTCAATAAACAAGGAAACAATAAACCATGGATTGGTACACGTACTTACCGGAACTAGAAACACTTTCCGTTCAAGTCAGCAATAGTATCCAAATACGCGAATACTTATACATTTTACAAGAGAAGCATTTCAGGAAGAAATCGAAATCATTTATTCCAAATGGTAACTATTTTCTTCGTTTCCAGAGAAACGTACGCTAATGTTGAATTTAATCCGTTTTCAAAACAACATTATACACCAAATTAGTTTGCTATGTTGTCAAAAGCATTGTACAGTATTTCTGAAGTGAAGGTGTCTTTAATCAGCCGTCTATAAAAATAATCGACATTTCATTTCAGTGCGTTGCTATGCACACTAGGTTATTCCATAACGTTGTCAGGTAAAAAATAGATGTGTCAATAATAACCAATATTTAAATTTTATTATTACTATTATATTGTCAATTAACAACTGTACGTTTGCATAAATATTAATAGCACACCACCGACATATCCAATGAGAAAAAAAACCAACAAATCTTATTTGTACACAATTGCAGTAAGTGTGACTATACTGTATAATACATACAGTATAGTAAGATATGCCTACTGCTGTACAATAATGATGTTTTATGTTTGAAAAGTGTGTAAAGTATAACGTGAGCTTGAAAAAATAAGAACGAACACTGAGCCTGGGCAATAAGAACCTCAATTCACAATTTATTGTCAACTAAAAACTAGGTCTTATGTAACTAAATTAATACTTCGGTGTCTCCTCTTCACCCCACCCCACTAAAAACGTTTATTCAAAAATTCACATACCCACTACAGTATTTGGAATTGTGAAATGAGTTGCTTTCGCCTTTTTTGAACTTTGAGCAACCCGACGACTTCAAATCCATATCGAGGCTTCTTATACAGGAAATGAGTTGGTGCCCGTTTCCATCGTATGTCCTACTTTGTTTTGATTCATTCAAATATCTACTCTGGCAGGAAATTGAATCACGTGTAAAAACTTAGGAAGGCCGTCTTTGATTCGGAATGACGAATACCCGAGGAAGTGCAGACATATTCGAATAAGTCAACACCTCCTGAATTATCTATTTGTTTGTGTGGTTTTGTGTAGAATAATATTATTATTATTAGGGCCTTTATAATTATATATACAGTATATATAAGATGTGTATAAGAGACAGAGCGTGTATAAGAGACAGTATATATGCAATGGAAATGGAAATGAAAATAAAAATAATAATATAATAATAATAATATAATAATAATATTATAATAATATTATATATATGCAATAAAAATAAAAATAATAATATAATAATAATGTAATAATATAATATAATATAATTATGAAGACTATTAAAACTAACAGGCCTAACAATAATACAGATCAATAAAATAATGATAAGCCTAATAATGCATAAAATCCGAGTAGCAAATAGAAATACAGTATAGAAATATTATTATTATTAGTAATTTATATTATTATTTTCGGTGCCGTTGGATAGTTAAATAAAAGAACATAATAATGTGCATTATAATTTCGTAATGGACAAATAAATTTGATTTGTCGTGCCTGGAACAATTAGTTAGCGAGCGTTACCTTCGTAGACATGAATCGTCTGCTTTTGATGACAAAACATCCTCTATTTCCTGATTAAAATATCCTTTCTCCAATATTAATATAGCACAGTTACCGTACTTAATCATGTCTGAATAAAGAACGATGACCGAGGTTGTTACACAGCGATATAGAAAACGGTAGTTTGTTTATTTGATTGTAGGATTTCCAAGCAAAAACATAATTAGGAAATTACTAATATTAGCCATTTAGACGGATTGACGTTAATTGTGTTTGCAATGTAACTAGATTTTTATACTTACTCTTTACGGAAGCAACACCAGGCCTGATACGACCGTGAACTATGTGACATGAGTTCGTTGCTATGAAAACGGATGTTTATGTATAGACCCATGCAATGAGTAATATTAATGGCCGTACGTGAATCCAATTGTTGAAACTGGTTTCATCTCAAAGCTATAGATAACTCTACAATATTCATATGTTCCCTAGGAACACACATGTTATGAATAACATAAAAACTAGGTGTGATCCTTCTATGCCTATAGGCCTAGAGAAAACCTACACGGTAGTAAATACCGAAACAAACTAGAATACTACTTCTGCCTCTCAAATCTCAAAGGACTAAAACATAATGTGACAGCCTGAACATGGGGGTATAAGTCACACCGTGTGCGGTAGCCAATATCCGCCTTAATCTTTCATGCTAAAAATTGATTCTATGCAACCGCCTATTATTTGTTTTGACTATGTTTGCAGCATTTTAAACGGGATATTTCGTGCACCCATCATTCCGATGCATCAAAACGACAAGTAACGCCTTTCTTTATAATATAAAGAAAGTATTGTATATATTATATACAATACTCAGACTGAGCAAAAGTATATAAATATGTTAATGCAGGGGGAAAAAACATTTAAAGCATATAAACAGAGAAAAGAAAACTTCGGAGATATAATTAGACGATATATATTATTTAACAATTTACCGCGAAGTTTCCCGGCCCCTTTACAGAACTCATAAATACTCAGTAAATAATTCTGAACAGATTATATAAGTGTCGTTGTATGCACTGACACACGGCTACGTGGGGGCATTTACAATGGCATACAAGATAAAATTAACAACTTACCTCAAAAAGAAATTTTAGAGTTCTTAGGAGGTCGGCTACCCACCAGAACCAAAGAAAGCACTAAAATACGATGTGTCAATCTGCTTAAAAGCCTAGGTAAGTGAGTAAACACAAGGCAGCCGTGGCTGAAGTTGACTCCGAATGTGTTTAAGACACGTTTTTTTCTGTCTCAGTAACGCATTCACTCCAGGGGGTCAGAACATTCCTTGAAGCCGGATGACTACATGGTCACTAATTGGAACAAGATAGAAAACTTGAGACTATTTTTGATGGTTGATCAACTCTCATTCTAAGGAAATGATTGTCTCACTGTACAATGAGCTTCTGTTTTCATTCGTTATGCTGCGCAGTAGACAGTGCGCATTCGCCTCGATTATAGTCAATTTCCCTAAAGTGGTTTATAAATTTAGTCTGTAGGCCACATAATACATATCATTTCACTCAATTACGCCCGTTCATGCATAGCCTAGAGTACATCAGGACACTTATTCACTATCTGTCGCAGGCTACGACGACAAAAATATTAGGTCTTCGATGTTTTGCCTAAAATTGAATCATCTTCAATGTGGCGTACGTGTCAAAAATGATTGTTGCATTACTATAAATATATAGTATATTATTATCAATATCAATATTATACTTTTCGATTATTTATACATAACATTGGCAAACAACAAAATTGTACCAGTCTCGTGCTACTGTGCTTAATTGTGTTAAATTCTTTGTGATTTTTGTTATTTCTTGTTTTGTCAATGGTATGTAGTTATTCCAGTTTTGGAGTCGTGTCTGCGTGCGTCGGCGCAAATCTCCAATTTCGGAGATTTTGCATTAAAAAAAAAAGCAAAACTTTTAATCAACCCTCCAATTTTTGGATTCTTGTGTACTATAGGTGAAAACTGAAAAATCGGAGTTTTTTTAGCCCAGCGCAAACACTCCCATTTCGGAGGGTTTGCGTCCTAAACTAATTAATTTATAACAACCTCTTTATAGAGAGAAGAGAGAGAGAGATAGTGGGGGGGGGGGTGTAACTCAAAAGCTCCAATAATGATGATGAGATAATGGGGATAATCAAGTTAATCAAGAAATATTTTTACAAAAATAAATTCGCCACAACATATTTAAACTAGGGCCTATATATTTGTGTTTTTTTATAAAGTTATACACACTTTCTTTACAGCACAAATATAGCTAATATGTATTAAAGTGATATTAAGATTAAATCAGACCTCTACCTCTATGTAGCAGCCATTAGTAAAATATGAAAGGAAATGAATATCGAGATAGAGGGGTCCATAGCGATGTAGGGAGGGTTGGAACGGAATTATTGATATACTAGCATCTTGGCGGATTAATTGTTACCAGTCAAGTAGTTAAAGTCAGGCTTCAGAGGGCAAAAAAACAATAATATGTTGCACAACTGAATTTTTAAGACACAAAAAGCATTTGACGAAAATATCAAGAACGATTAATAAGGTACAAATTTTTGAATATTTAAAAACAGGTGAAAAATGGGTGGTCCCCTTTTCCCCAGTTTTTAAAAATTCAAAAATCTGTATCTATTAACCGTTCCCGAGTTTTTCGTCAAATAGGCTATTTTGTGTCTAAAAAAAATCAGTTTTACAATATATCACAATTTTTGTTTCCTCCGGAGCAGTTATTTCAGTCGTTGCCAGTCGTCAATAAATTCGGTCTGATCAGTGTTGAGACTCATTTGTAAGGGATAACTGCTTGTGTACCATGAACTGGTAGTAAGAGATGTCTTCATGAAATAGTGCACATAATAACTATCAGTGGCAGGTTGAATGTTTGGTGGGGGCAGCCGGCACGGGTTTCCTTCACCCATACAGTTTTCAATATTATTTTTTTAATGGAAAAAAAAGGAAAATTGTATTCAAACTGAAGTCTGAGAATGCCATTTCCGGCCTCCTGAGGTGCCATATATGTTCTTACCTCAGCACCACCATGGCTACCCCGGTCTGTGAAGATCCTTCTCTGGGCCACCTATATTTCGAATTCCCGGATTCACAACCACTAAATATTCTTTTTTATTTGCCTTTCAGCGAAAATTTTCAGTTCCGCTCGAGACATCATGCTGCTAGAAGCATCTTTGGAAATGCGCAGTGTCCATCAGGCTTTTTTGTGAGTAAATAAATATCGTCATCGTCAGACGACAATTAGATTCTCCCCATTGTTATTTTTACATCACATTTATTTTATGCTTGTAATACATATATGCGTATTGATGGTGACAAAATGACATGATGATGATTATGATGATAATTTTCTTCTGACAGATTTATGTGTCGATGAAAACATCTAGTATTTCGAGAGACACGCTTCAAGTTCTCGTAGTGTTGTACTTGATTGCATAGGCCGCCATTTTTGATATCATTTTAATTATCCTAACATCATCATCATGTGCAGATCCCTCCACACTTACAGTACGTAGTACTCCGCTTCATTTGTTCATGTATATAATATTCTACAGTATAACCCTTATCAAGGGGACAACTTTGAGTCTAAACAATGTTCCTCCATATAGTGGTGTCTCACTGTATATAGCATTATGTAGTCGATAATTCCTTGTCACACTAATCACCTTCATTAATTTCTCTCTTATGCACTGGACCTCTCATACTTCCTTCACTTCTACCCCCTCATCAAACAAACATTTATTTACACATGCTCATGATGTGGGTGTGACTAAATAAATATAATTAAGCATACTATCTGCTTTACTAATAAATTTTATTTGCATCAACATTACCACAATTTAATATATAGCCAAGACAATAACATTTACATTTACCACAAGAAATTATTTTATCACTTGTCATTGCGGTTGTTATACTTCTAAAATTATAATTATTTGTGTCTTTTTTATGTTGTAACTTTGAATGCTTTGTAGTATTTGCATAGGCGTAGATCCCGGGCGGGGGGATGGGGGATATATCCCCCGAATATTTGACAAGGGGGGGGGGGATGGTCCATTGTATCATCCCCCCCCAATATTTTGACTATGTATGGGATAAAATGGAGCTTTACACAAAAGACTGTCACAGAAATAATTTGCACTGTCTTATGCCCATACAAAGATGAAGATTAGCATAATGTATTAATGTTGATAACAAAATTATAAAATGTGCAATTTATAGAGGAAATTGGCCTACCGTAACAAGAAATGCGCGCAAAGAATTTGAGAATTTTAGGCACTTTCAGAGAGGATGCATTTGTCAAGGGGTGGGGAAAGATTTTCCAAATATGGATATTTTCCCCTTGTCCCCCGGTGTTTTCAATTCTAATTTCGTTGGAATTGATCAAAACTCCCCAAAATGTACAATTTTTAGAGGAAATTGGGCCATGTTAACAAGAAATGCGCGCGAAATTTGAGGTTTTAGGCACTTTCAAGGGATGAAAGGGCATTTTTAAAGGGGTGGGGAAAATTTTTCAAAGATAGATATTTTCCCCTTGTCCCCCAGTGGTTACGCCATCGAGCAGCATAGATCAAAGGAGTTATGACAGTTTTTGAAGTGGAGAAGGGGTTGCAGGGTGTTGTGAGTCTGGTCATTATGATATCTTCCTTTTTATTCTTGTCTTTATTTTTCTCTTCCGTTTTCTTTCCTTTTCTTTTCCTCTTCTTTCTCTTTCCCTCTTTAATTAGTATTTATTGAAAAGTGTTACTCGTCAATAACGATATAGGCAGCTAGCAGAAGGGAACCAGAGTTGTATAAATGGTGGCGCTATATATTTATTGACAAAATATTAAATGAAAATTTGGCCTTTTGGGATAGGCCTAGAGGATAGGCCTTTAGTTGTTATTGTATTTTTAATAATGGCAGAAGAGGAAAATTTTTACATTCAGCTGTCACCAAAACCAACACGGTTTGAACCTGTCACCAAAGTCTCCAACGTGTTTTTCGATGAAGCTAAGCGCCAGGTGGGTAAATTTTGCTAGGCTATCAGCCTAGCTAGGCCGCCTAGGCCCTAGTAGAGGCCTAGCCTTTCCTGACGTTACGTTTACGATGGCAGGCTCGTTCTCTCTGACACTGAGAGTAGTTATTCCTCCTAGCTCCAGGGAGCAGGCCTAGGCCACATAATGCCAATGCACCACTTTTTTTTCAGACAGGTAAAAATCTTGTGATGATTTCATAACTAGGCCTAGCCTACGCTAGGCTACATCCTAGGCCTAACACTAGTAAAAGAAGGCCTCTGCGGCCTCCTGTCTGGCCGTAGGCCTACATCGTTCCTTGAGTCTTCAAAATAGGTAGAATATTCCTATTAATCATTCAGTTTGTTTAGTTTATTAGGGTTCATTGATTCAAGGAATTCCTTAATTGTTCATACTTAATATTGAATTTGAAGTAAATTTCTTCAGGTTCTAATTAACCTGTTTTAAGAAAGTAGTTTTCAATTACAATTAAATTTTCATTGCGGTGCGTGATATCTTCGCGGTGACAAAAAATTAGGGGTTTTTTTTGCACACGAATCTAAAAAAATCAAGCCAAGCTTCCACTATTGAAAAATTATTGGACTGTGGGAGATAGGCAAATAACATTGGGAGTTGCAGTGATGATGTCACAAGTGACTTATAATATGTAATATTATGATTATGTAATATTATGATTATGTGGGTGGCATATATCTATCATTATCTCATCCCAAGTTTTAGTCCAAGAAGCCTAGGTTGCTTACCTTAGTGCCGATGCTTACCTTAGTGATATAAGGAGGATTTTGAGTTATTACTCGTGGAGTCTGCCTCCTCTCAATGTTTACATGTGACGGTCATAGGAAACTTTGAAATGATTTAGTGTTTTGCAAGTGTGTATGTGTGCAGGTAGGTTGTTCCAAGGTCTTATCACTCGGGAATCAAAAAAGGAGTCCCGAAAAACAGTATTCTTTCTAGAGGTGAGAATATATTCGAAATTACCACGCTTTATAATCCGACCAACATAGACTTTGAATGCATGCATAACTGATAACTCCTTGATTTACCCCACTTTGGGTAGACTTGGTCGCTGTTAATTCCACCAATCGCAAACACCGTTCCTTCGACCAGAATTCTGATCAAGAGAATGAGTTCGTGATTATTAGTGTCAAATTTGTCAAATATACTTTGCAGGCCCATTTAAACAGTGAAGTGCTAATTTACAGTACGGTATATTCGGTTTTTTAGTGCATGTGTTGTCATGAAAATATATAGACAAAAGACTGAGTAGTATATCAACTCTCTTATAAGCAAAGGCATAAGCAAGTTGGCCTGGGCCTACGTAATGAGGATTCATGCCTTCCTTGATATAAATATAAAAGATAAATGACATGATTCTTATTACTGAGTGGAACCCTTACGCTGCGCCTATTTATCGATGACAGTATACTACACTCTTGCCTAGCTAATCATGTGATAAGCCAAGTACTTTCGCAAGTCACACCGCTCACCTCACACCATCACACACTGTGGGCGATTCTGGCTCTTCATTCTGTGATGGTGATGTAATGCCATTAGAAAAAAATACGGTACCGTATCTCTAGCCACGGCGTATTATAAAATGTAATTTATGCCTGTTTTTAATGCTGCTATGTCAGCAGACATACCTTCATACTCCTCCATGAAATCAGGTAAAAGCAGCAATTACCAAAATGGCAATAAACCAAAACGGCACTTTTCTAACAAAAAGTAACACACTGATGTGTTTTCTTATAAAAGAATGACAATTAGAATTATAACTAAAATGCAATAGTTTAAAAAATAATAGTAATAGAAATTGAGCTTTTTTCTTCCAAATGGTAATTGTCAGGTTGCACCTATTCAAAAACAACTATCAGGCTTAATTTAATATAATTAAAATAAACGTTACATTGATCTGAATTGAATAAACTTGTCAAGTTATGTTTATAACCATCATATACAGGTAGATTAACCTGGACTATTATATACTGTACCTTTTAAAATAAAATACCAGTATGAAATTGTAATATTGAAATACAAAAAGGATTCATTTTTTGGTTTTGGTTTTCATTCTTGTAGGTATTTGCTGTACGTTCTGGAGGAGCAACAGGTGTAGTGGTCAAGGGTCCAGATGAAAAAACCAGCACAAGTTTTAGGTATAATATTATGTAATCTTCCAACATGAAGAATCTTTTATATTTATCTTTTGGTGACATGCATGTGACATGCATTGTTACATTTTGTATTGAGCTGGCTGTACTCAGGACAGGAATATTCTGTATTATAATTTCTTGTTTTTGTTATATTTACTTACGTTTTTATGTTGATATTGTTAATGTTAATTATAAATTTAAGCATTATTTAAATACATTTTTGTAAGCTGTACATAATTTTTAATATTCTAATACATTTTGCTTTTTATTCCATTTTCTTGCATTTTGATTTTCATTTCTTTTTTCTCAACAGGATGGAAGACAAAGGAACAGTGCTATCAATCAAGTTTTCTCCAGATATGAATATTCTGGCAGTTCAAAGATCACACAGAACTGTGGTAAGTATGGTGACAATAACACATCCATAGCAAATAAATAAAAATGTTTTATGATTTTTAAATTAAATTCAGGCACCTATGCCAAACTCAAAACTTACAACCACTAAAATATATTTAATAAATATGTTGTCTATAAACTTTTAAAATTAAATGTTAATATTTATATTGCTTACTTTGTATACTACTTTCAGTTGAGCATTATAAGCATATATACGTGGCAAAAATTATTATTCTTGATTTAAATGTCTCATTATGTACACTATAAGTTTTTGTTTTTTCCTTTGTAATCCAACTCTACGCAGGAATTTATAAATTTTGTTGATTCCAAAGTTGATAATGTGGAGTATTCTCAAAGTTGTAAGGTAAGGTTTACTTTTTAGCATGTTTATTAGGGTGTAGTTAAATAACACTCCTTCCCAAATCCCAGGCTTGTTATTAATTGGGATCTGATGGATGGATTATTTTGAATCTCCCTGTCTTTTCTAGGTGATTTGGGTCTAGTTTCCAATCTGTCTGCTTTTCTAGGTGGTTGAGATGGGAACCATCCTTATATTCCCTAGTTTACTAGGTGATTGGGATCTTGTGGAACCTTTCCTGAATATTGGAAGTCAATATAAATATGTGAAATTAAGAAAAATCCAAATTGGCAAGTTTATTATATTTAATTTTGATTTGAATTAGTAGAAAATATATCAAAAAACCAGCTAAAAACAAAATGAAACAAGACACTTGTCCTTAATTGCAGAGATATGCAGGCATAAAATTGAAGACCAAGAAAAATAGTAAAATATAAAGCAGGAATGAAAGAGCAATGCTATCCAACTTTCAAAAGAAATATAACTACTTAAATTTTATCTTTATTACTTTTAGGGAAAGAATACTCGTATTATTGGGTACAACTGGACGAATGATAATGAGATTGTGTTCATCACAGACCATGGAATCGAACTCTACCAGGCAATTATTCTCATACTTCATATTTTGTTAATTAGTGAGAATGTTTTAATTACTTGGACATTATCCATAGTATTTTGTACTGAACTACTGTAGTTCCCCAATATCAATACCCATAAATAAATGCTTCCCTGCCCTCTAATTAAGACACAAGTTGAGAGTCAAAACAATTGAACCAGTATTTGCCAATGGTTTAACTCACAGTAGATATCACCAGTTTAGCTACCTGAGTTGGTCATGTACTTCCTTGCTCTTTCACTAAATTTTTTTTGTTATATTGGGTTTCTTTTGTAGGTTTATCCGGAGAAGAAAAGTCTCAAGTCCCTGAAAAGTTTCAGTTTGTCTGTAAATTGGTTTGTGTATTTGGTAAGTAATAATTTATCAAATGTAATTGAATATAGAATGGTAAATTAAATTGTAAATAAAATTTCAATTGTATACAAATAAAGCCAACAAAATATGTATCAATATAGGAAATAATAATAATACTGTAATAATACTGTAATAATAATAATAATAATGATGATGATGATGATGACGATGATTTTACACTGTGCATAACAATAATCTGCTACACATTAGATCCATAAATTGTATTATTTGTTATCACTATGATATTTAACTAATCAAATTGTTGATAATTTGATTAGTTTAATACGTGATAGTGGTAACAATTAATTATGTCATACTTAATTTATAACCAGATTATTATTACGGCATATGATTCCTGAGTTTAATGCAGTTCTATTTGGCTAATAATATGTATTTATATACTGTTACAGTCTGAAAGTAGTTTGCTCCTTTTGTCATCTGCACCCCTTGGCAACATCTTCAACCCATTTCTCTTTAAGGTATGTTTAAAATACAATATTAATCAAAATGTGCTAAAATTAATATAGAAATGAATTTATAAAATGTACTAATACAGTATAAAATGAATAGAATTTTGTAAATTTTTGAAAAGTATATTTAAAATGTTAATTACTTTTATTTTAACAATAAAGCTCTTTAATATACAAATGATTGGCAGAAATTATAAATTATTTATATAGTTGTTGTGTATTTATATATAATATGTTGTATAATTATTATTTGGGGTGTAAAGAATCATATCTCCTTTTGACTTTTGGCCGAAGTGCCACTGAAAAATAGTTCGACTTACATTAAATTGGACTAAAGCAAAGTTGAATTTTTTTCGATATATCACAATATCAACTTGACTTAGAGAGTTAGGCCTTACGGAGACCGGCGAGTTTGACTGTAATCACTTAAATACGGTACATGTTATTTTTCATTCTACAGCAAGGTGTAAATATTGTCAAGTTGCCTAAATTTGAAGTGGATCTTCCTGTCATACCGAAGCCTCCTAAACTTTCCTTGTTAGAAAGAGATGTCTCCATTGGGAATATGTAAGGCAATATTTTAGTCACTTTATTTCCCATACATCCTGCAAATGCAATGTGGAGTGGATTTGTTGCTTAGTGGGTGTTTGGCAGCCTTACAGTATAATCCCAGGGCCCAGGGTTTACATATTGTCAAAACATCAGGAACATCTACACTTCCTTAATTCTAGTTTCCATAAATTGTTTTTACTGTAATCATTACACTGTTTAGCTGATCCTAATGCATTCATAAAGGCTCTACGATTTAACCGAACAATCAAATTTTCCGAAAGCCATTGCTAATGTTAGTGTGTAGCATATGAAA
This sequence comes from Anneissia japonica, assembly GCF_011630105.1. Taxonomy (NCBI): domain Eukaryota; kingdom Metazoa; phylum Echinodermata; class Crinoidea; order Comatulida; family Comatulidae; genus Anneissia; species Anneissia japonica. The sequence continues at coordinate 499,811 of NW_022726550.1, forward strand.
ACAAAGCTTAAGCCTCATATTATGAGACTTGGTTTACCTAGAGCATGTGTTAGGTTTGTCTATTTAAAACGTGTCTTGTTCAGCCTTCAGTGGAAAGCAGCATTTTTTGACGGAGAAAATATCAGAAAACATAGATCTGGTTTGATGAACATATACTAAAATCCAAACTGTTTTAAAATTCAAACAAGTTTTTTATTCAAAAAACATTCTTGATATGTTGTTTTTGGATTCTATTTACTTGGATTCATTTGACATTCAAGTATTTGTTGTACTTAATGTTGTTTTCCAATTGTATTACTGAGTTCATGTGACATTTAAGATTCTGTAATACCATTGTACTAAGATGTTTGTTGATTCTGTTACATGTGTCCATTTAACATTTAAGCTATGGTATTTTGTACATCATTGTGCTGAGACATCAGCCGAGAGGACCAAGCAACAAAGGGGCAGAGGTTGTACTGTATCAGCTTCAAAAGTAAGTTCTGGGGCTGGATTTATCAAACTAGAAATCAGCTTAAATTGGTCTTGATTCAGTTTTTTTTTGCTCAAGTAAGATTTATCAATATTGTTTTAGCTTTAAAAATTGCTTAAAATGAAAAAGTTGATGCGCCATCTACGATAATTTTTAAGCTAAGATTTTGCTAAGATGGTTTTGATAAATCAGCTTGCTAGGGACATCTGAACTTTTTTGACTTAAGCAAATGTCTTAACTTTTTTGACTTAAGATATTTGCTATGCTGAGATTGGTAAATTTCTAGGTCTACAATAATTATAATACTGTACTGTATGTATGGTTTCTTTGTCACAAGTTATTTATAATAAAGTTAAATAATTAATTGATTTTTAATTTTTAGATTTTTATGTCATTTTATTTCTATCTGCTCAGGCGAGACTTTTTTATACCTTGTTTCACGAATTTATTTTTTTAAAGATCGTCAGAGGAGGGCGGAAAAAAGATTAGCAAATGGTTTTGCCAAACATCCAAAATTGAGAAGAAAAAAAAATAAAATATTTTTGTTGAATGTAAACAGTGTAGTAATGGGATGGTTAAAAGCTTTAAATTTATATAATTAGGAAGAAGTATACATATCTTTGGAGATTTCAAGGCAGCAGAGGGTGAAGAAAAACTTTTATTTTTTTTCTGAAATTTTTATTTTAAAATACAGTATTTTATTTTTGAGATTTCAAGGCAGCAGTTGGCGTAATACAGATAAAGAAAAACTTTAATTTCTTTTTCGTAAATTTTCATTTTTTTATGGCAGCGTGTGCGTTAATTGGCCAAAAATATAATTTCATTTTTATTCAAAATCATCCATATTAACGAGCGGTGGGTTTGCAAAACAAGTTATAAAAAAATTCTTGCCTTATATAAAAAAAATAATAGTAAAAATTCTAACATTAAACAATATAGAAAATATTATTATTTATAAAGCTAAAAAAATAAATATTTATAATGTAATCACTATCATTTATCACATTCTATGGTTTCCTATACATTTGTTTCTTCTTCTCTACTTTTCACATATATAATAGGTCTTTCCATTTTAATTCGCCTCTGTGGTTGCTATGACAATATAACAATGTTTTTTACAATAGGGAATCACCAGCCAAGAAGACAGATGTCCTTAGACTTGATATGAGTGGAAGATTTGCTGTTAATGTTGTTGTAAGTTTTTTCATTAAATTTATACATCATTTTTATAATGTTTGTTTCATGGATGTTTGTCTTTGATTGTTTAAAATGATTACATTTAATATTTCAAATGATCAAATCTTAATAGTGATTGTAAAGATTTTACAAGCTTTCTCTTTATTTGATATCTTCTCTAATAAAGACTGTTATTATTGAAAATTATATTTTTTTAAATTCACTTTTTGTTTAATTATTAATAGTATTTTCTAGAACCTTACAAAGGAATATTCTAATCACATAATTTTTTTGTTGTTTTTTTGCATTTTGTTTCAGGATAACCTAATTGTTGTGCACCATCAGGCATCCAAGGTAATTCTATTCATTTTTGCATATTTTTTTTTATAAATATTATTTCTATTTTTTACAGACATCATTTTTATTCGTTTAAATTAAATTTTTAACTATTTATACTATAAACACATTTCTTTGTTATTTTTATAGAGTTGATTATTCATCAAAATTAATATATTTTATCAAATAATTATTTACTCTTTTCTGTTATTCGTAGACGTCATTAATCTTTGATATCAAGCTACCGACACAAGAGAATGACAACTACGTAAACTACCACTACCCAGTACTGGCCCCCCTTCCCATTAAACCCTTCACACTACGTGTTGCTGGGGTTCCAACCGCTGCACTTCCTGATGCTACCCAAGTGAACTGTGAACTTTGTATCCTTATAATGTACCCCAGCATCTTTATTATGTGAGATGTTTTGAGGTGTCTGTCCTTTTCATAGCACACAGAATCAGTTGGTCTTGTCAGTCCAAAGACAATGTAATATTAGTTCTGTGCATGATTATGCATGCACAATTTCAAGTAGAAGATGGAGCAAAGACCGTATGTTTTTGACATTTAGAATACACCTTCCATTTTGTGACTTGTTCTTAAGTAAAACAAAATAACATTATTTTTTAGATGAGTTTTAAGGTATTGGTACATCATTATCTAAATTTAAACAGTGAATGCAGAATGCATGGACAACACTAAAGAAACCTTAAAAATCAGTTGTGATATTTATCTTGCAAGTCTCTCATTCATTACCTTAGTTCACACTACCAAATATTTCTAGTATTGTTACTTAGCCGCCTTACAGATTCTCCAAACTGGGTTGTGTTTCAGCCGAATATTATCATTGATGCAAAGCTAGGATGTCTGTGGCATGTGTGTCTCAAACTGGAACCATTAGTCACGATGATCCCAGACAAGGTCAGTGGACAGCATGTAGTTTAGTTTGGCAAATGATATGGCTAAGATGGCCACTACGCCTGGTGAAGCCTGCATTTCAATCAATCAGTCAGTCAATCAATTGTCAGTCTTTTTTAAAGCACCAATGTCCACGGCAGAAACAATGTTCAGTGGCGTTATGACATTGGCATTTCTGCATGTGTTATCAGTATATTTCTATAGCTTGGTTTCCATACATTTGCTGCACTGTTACTACAGTGTTTTCAGCGCAATCGATGTACTGCGTAGCGTTACCCGACGCAATCGACCAATCAGCATCACCGAAAGCTGTTGGTGATAGCGTGTAAAGATTGTATGGAAACCAAGCTTTCTAAAAAATGTGCTACTTTATTTGTCTTATAGGCAAGAATAAGACTTGGATGAGTATACATATTCATTTTCTACTGTTTGCATTACATCATTGGCGTTTCACTATGGAACACATTTCATTGGTGATTTACATAAACATTAGGGCCAGCTGGACCTTGCATCTAGTGAATTCACTTACTTAGGTCATTTGAAATGTAGTCATTAGATTAGAATTATTACGAATCAAAGAATTAAGAATATTCTTACACCCTCCCACTATATATATTTATTTTAAAGTTATGTACAGCATTGATTAATATGTATTAATATAAGAAAGTATAATACATACTCCAAGTATTGAAATACACGCCATCGTGTTGGGATTCAATATTTCGACATTAATTATGTCATCATCAGGAATGAAAATTCGACATTAATTATGTCATCATCAGGAATGAAAAATTTTTTCATTCCTGATGATGACATAATTAATGTCGAAAT
>NW_022726550.1:503610-521862 GCF_011630105.1 Anneissia japonica
AATCAGTGGACCTTTCAGTTTATGTATTAATATCATTCATTAATTTGAGTTTTTTTTTTTTTTTTTTTTAACAATTTCAGTGTCGTTTGATCGATTTTCTTCTGCTGCGTACTGAATGTAAAAGTGTAATTTTGAGGGTTTGTAGACAAGGTAAAAGAAAACTTACAAGATATTATTTTCTTTGAATATGAATTGTTTTTGCTGAAAAAGTATTTAATCTATTTATGGTCAAATTCAAGTAGTTTATACAAAGTCTGAAATAAATGTCGTTTACAGCCTTCAATCAAATCAAATCAAATTGATATACCATACTACAAATCTATATATACTTATATTTCCATGTATGCACAGTATGATGGTATATGATAACTCCCCATGGGGTATAGTGTATACATACTAATACTCTTATGGTGTTGTGTTGATTCTGTTAGGTGTGTACAATGCTGTATTTCTGTATTAAGGTTTATTTTTAATTTTGTTTTACTTAGCAGTTAATCCCATAATACTACTGTATATAGCATTGTCAACTGGAAATTTTTTTTAATCAATAGAGAGACTTCGCGACCTTACGGAAATGATAACGAATACGAATAAGTCATCCATGCCTAAAACATTCTTAATGATACATATCGTTGATTGATTCAAAAGTCATGGATCTTCTACGTTATGACAGATATGCTATTGAAATATGACAATGTAACCGTTAAATCATCAGTAACTACTTCTTTACTTTACAGCTCTTGTGCCTGGTCAACAATGTAATCTAGCAACCATCGCTAGGATGTTTGACAAGCTCAACCATGTTTATAGGAACTACTTAGAAATTGAACAAAATTCACAACAGGTGAGAAAAACAAAATGCGCAATAGATAGGTGAGATAAGCTACTGTAAATGTAAATCAGCTGAGACATACATACATACATACAAATACATTACATCATTTATAGGGTGCTATTTCATGAAGATCAGAGGGCTCAAATTGTAGACTACTTACATAATGGCTCATTTAGTAACTTTATTCTCCCCTAAGGGTCTCTTCGTGTCTGAGCTGCCTGGTAAACCGGTACCACTACTCTCGCCTGTCCACAGGCTGCAGGGACTGAATGAACCAGTACACTAGGGTAACCCCCCTCCCCTACTCGTTTCAAAGAAGGTACTGTGTTCTTTATATTGTACATGAACCAATTGTACACTGGGCCTATGGTTTATAGTCCTTTTTCGAGAAGGCTTGTTCCACCTGCAGAACCACAGACGAGCATGCCATTCGAACCAGCGCCAATATTATGGCTGTAGGTTGAGAATCATAATTGAGAACAGGTAGACAAACAAAATGGCTATGTGTGAGTCAAACAATTGTTCATTCATTTTTCAGGTTGCTGATGCTGGTATGTCACGCAGCGTTTATAAGCGACCAGTCAGAAGCCAAGCTGTAATAGATCAGTCAGAAATGTACACGCACGTCTTCTCAGTGTTTGATGATGTCAAGGTAAAAAGTACATACTCTGTACGAGATTCTTTGGTCAAAAGAATCGGAGGTAAACCCATAACTCTGTTGATTACATTAAACTGTGTTCAGCTGAAGATACATTGCATTGTCATTGACATGATCTGTCGACAACTCCCTCGAGTCTACTACTGCTGGTGTTTCTGAGATGGGCTTCCATCCAATTACTAGCATTGCCTAGCATTGTTCTGATGTGAACCAGTGTTTCAATTCAAAGTTTATTGTCTTCATAAAAATAAAGAAATTTGTCGTCGGTACACACTAGATACATATCAACACAGAACATAAAACAAAACAAGTGTCAAAATAATTAATTAACTAGTATATACCAACTGTTTAATACCCAGGCAGCATCGGGGGGCTATGAGGTACTGCCATCTGCATTTTGATAACCCAGACTGGACTGGGGGATATATAGTTACCCTTCTCTAATTCTGTACTGGGAAACAGAAATTAGTATAATATAGCTGTTTCCCATTTTAAGCTGTATAAAATATGATTAGCTTGGATAGGTATTCCAAACACGTGTCAATCAACAGAACTGTAGTCATGTTGCAAAAAAAAAAAAACATCCAACAGGATAAAATAAATTTGTGTAAGGAAATAATGTGAATTGTTTTTATCATTCAAAAGTTATAAAATGTAAAAAATAAAATGTATTTTATATTTTATCAACAGGAAATAAAGTACAAGTTCATAGTTGCTGTACTCGTGGAATACATGAGGTCATTAAACCACCTGCAGATACCTGTCCAGGTCAGTTAATTTGTATTTCATTTTTACATTTGTTTTGCAAACATTCCATGTGTTGCAATCTAGCTAATTATTGTAGATACCTAGTAAAGATTACTATAATGTGACTGGCTCTCGCAAAACCAGCTGTTTGTAAAAAAAACTCACAATTGATTAATGTTTTTATATTCTTAATATACTTTTCAGTTAGAGTTAGTGATTGATATTTTTTTGCAGAAATGTTCTTCAATATATCTTTTTTTATAAAATGCAAAAACCTGAAAATATTCAAAATTTTGATTCTCAAATGTTTTGAGTGCTTGTGCAAAATTATAATTGCGACAAACATCGGGTTTTGCCAGATCTGGTCACATATTTAATTGAAACATCCACCAATAAGGATGGTCTTACCTTGGTGAATGTGACGTGCTTACAACAATAATGTCTCATAGAGTGATGTTTTGTTTTGTGGATGTTTTTTCGGCGCCTAGCGGGATCTGTGATTCATTAGGCGCTATATAAATACAGTTTCATTATTATTATTACCTAGGAAAATTCAGATTGTTGCATTACGAACTTAGCCTAGATTATTGCAGCCTCCATGAGTGAGGAAATAATTGCAACATTGATAAATAAGGGCTGACCTGGGAAAATATATTTTTTGCATTATTGACTGGCCTAGATAACCGCTTACTTTGGAAGATCTAGTTTGCAGCATTATAAACTTACCTGGTTTTAATTGCTGCATCCACCATGGTTGGATTTTTGACAAATATATATGCTTAAGTGGGAACGCCCTTCCACCAATGTGAGCTTACCTGGACATTCGCAAACCCAGCACAATGTGGAAATTATACATCACATCCACTACTAAAAGAAAATATTGTAATATTCAACACTGTAGACTTCCCTGTGTAAATTCTTACTTTAGATTCACCTGATATTCTAGGTTTTACAGGTATAAATAAAAATTACAATATTGAATTGGTGAAATGAGTTGAATTGTTGACAACCATATTGATATCAAGAGTTGACCAAAAGACTACTCTTTGGTATGTACTATGACTTCCAACCAGGTCAACTTTTCAAGGCTTATCGATGGATAATGTACCATGTTCTTCTATTATTCTGTCACTTTACCAAGCTTTAAAATACAGGATTTTGTTAGAATTGAACCCAGAACCTTGGGATGTGAAGGTGGATGCCTTTCCACTTAACCACAATGTTCATTACAATACCATGTTTATATTTTACAGCATTATCTCTATGAGCTTGTGATCAACACCTTAGTTCAGAACAACTGCTTCTACCAGTTGCACCAGTTCCTGCAGTACCATGTACTGAGTGATTCCAAGCCTATAGCTTGTTTACTGCTGTCACTAGAGGCTGTCTACCCTCCTGCCTACCAACTTGCTCTTGATATGCTTAAGGTAAGCAAGCTAGGCCTACATGTGCTATTGTGAGTGACTGCTAGACCGAAGCAATTCCATGCGTTTACAGGAACTTAAAGCCTGTTGCTTGTTTATTGCTGTCATGTATCAACTTGCCCTTGATATTCTAAAGGAACTCTATAAACGTACCTTCATAATTATGCACTTAATATTATTCCTAATTCAATTCGTTCTTTTAATTTTATTATTTTTGAAATGTAGATTTAAGTAATTTATGCTGAAGCTTAATTATTAGATTGGATTTATATGGCGTAAACACTAAGGATAACCCACAGAAGTCTGAAGAAGACTTATTTCCAGTGGGGTCCACCAGAAGACAATCCCCTACTCTGTTCCAAAGAGTGTACTGCATTCTTTAACATGCACATGTAGCCTAATGCACACAGGACAAATGGCTTAAATGTCTCGACCGAAAGACGGTGCGCTATCATAACTTGTATTTCAGCCCTCCAGCTGAAATACAAGGAGAGGCAGCAATAGGAATTGAACCCGGGGACCTTGAGATCTCCACGTTCAGAGCACACACAGTGACTACCACCAGTTTAGCTGACTGAGCTAAGCTGCTCTCACTGAGCTAAGATGTTCTCATACTGCATGTTGTTTTGTGGATGGGTTACCCTCTTGAAATATGCTTTCAAATTTTAAAAATTAAACTCCTTAAAAAAGTCCCACCTTAATTATTGGTATGTCAAGATTGGGTTACACAAAACTATTATAATTTTATATTCCCATTCTCATTAAAACATATTTTTAATTTTTCTAAAGTAAAACTGTACCTATTTATGTAAAACAATTATTATCTCCATAGAGGGTCACAACTGCAAATGAAGAAATCATAGAAGTCTTACTATCTAAAAATCACCTTCTCCAAGCTCTGAGGTTTCTGCGAACTGTTGGTCTTGTTGAGGGCGCTTCAGCAAGGAAGTTCTTAGAAGCGGCTTTGAATACAGGAGACAACAGCTTGTTCTACACAGTTTTCAAATTCTTTGAACAACGAAACATGAAGCTAAGAGGCAATGCTAAGTTTATGCCAGGTAATTTGATTTTGTATTTTTCAGTTTACATTCATTTAATTTTACATAATTATATTATTTGACTTTTTTTTTTGCTTTTTTGATTTATGTGATTGTAAATTGTATTTTTAATCTTGTATTTTTCTTTGTGTGGCCACAATGGAAATGAGTCGATTTGTGTTACTTTTAGTGCACCCCAATTTTTTATATTTGTTATATATCTTGTATTTATCTGAGAATTTTAGTCAAAATAATATTTTAAATTAAATGGATTATGTCATTTGTCAGTGTAATTGTTATTGCCGTTCTTACAGTATCATTTCTTTTTTAACACAAATGTCTAATGAAAGAAATGAGTTCAAAAACATTTTGGTATTGGTGTTAACAATAGGGTGCCTTCAAATGCAAAAATTAATTCCACGGCACAGGAAGGGCCAAAACTATATATTGTGTATAAAACATCGGGGACGAGTAAATCTGTGGTTTGGTGGTCTAGTCATTACGATTGAAATCAAATGGCATCAGTGGGGGTGATCATAATTTTGATCACAATACACAATATTATTAAGACAATATTATTTAATATAAAGAATGTTTTTCCTGATATTATATTGTTTTGTTTTTCTTTTGTTTAGGAGAGCACTGTGAAAAATATGTAAAAAGAATGGAAGCCATATATGGAATGAAGTCAATCTCAGTAAGCAGCTGATGCAACCAGGGGATGACACAAGACTACTATGAATCTATGAAGTTCTGATATTATAGTCTGAAAGATACTTGGCTTCTATTGCAGGGACATGTGTTCAAATCATACATTGGCCAGCATTTTAAAAACTCATAATCGTTTGCATCAAGGCTTCAAAAAGATCAGATTTTTCTACTCAGCAAAAAACTCAAAGGCATTGGCTCACTAAGGGCTGGTTTCTGCTGCCAAAAAAATACCGTATATATACGGTATTTTTTTTTGCAGCAGAAACTGGGTTTATACCGTATTTTTCCCCACTATTTTTGTGGAATTATTCCGGTATTTTGCAACAGATACCGTATTTTTCATACCCCATTTCTGCTGCCTATAAAAATACCGTATTTTTTATGACCCCTGACTTGAGGTCAAGAGACAACAGAGCATGACACTTGTTGTGTTTTGATTTTTCTGTCAGCTTGTCGAAATGAATGAAACCATGTTAATCGAGAAGAAGGAAACTCACTACACAGGTCAATTCAAACTTCCGTCTCATGAAAGGCATTTTGGGTAATAAAGGGGACCGTTTGAACAAGACCAAGAAGTACTTTTAGCAGAAACGGCACACTGGGTATATTTAATACCGTATTTTTAGGAAAAGCAGCAGAAACAAACTCAAAATGGCGGTTATAAAGCACAAGGTTACAAGTCAATTTAGCCCTTAACTTTCCAAGCCATGTTGAAAGAATTGGTTATTAAGTATCATTGAACTAAGACTATCAGATCTTTACTGCTCATACGTCACCAGAGAGACTTGGTTATAGAGCACCTGAGACCTGTTCTAAATGATCAAAATTACCTTGTATGATAAAAAAAGTAAATAATTATTTAGATTGTGCTCTATAATATTGCATTTTCGTTTAGGCAGTGGCTATTGTTACTCCAGTCTTAAACCAGTTCTTAATTCTGATTAGACATTATTGTATGTATGCATTGGATTAGGATAACATCCAATCAAAATTAAGAATTGTTTTAAAACTGGTGTAACCCGAACCATTGCTATCTAATGCCAATTTCAATTGGAATGTATAGTAAAGTAAAGGTATTGTTGATATTCTCCAATTTTATGTTTAATATTGTAATTTAATAATTATAATTATGGTTATCAACAAATTATATTAAATATATGTTTATTATTTTATACACTATTTGTAATTTATGTTTCAATTAGTGCTTTGCTAAATCTTGTCATATGTCCTCTAGCTTCATATGGGTGCATAACCGGCTAGGGCCTCAATTAACTGATACCATCTTTCTCTGTTCTGCGCCATCTCAAAATCTAAAATTTAGGTACTTAAAGCAAGACTCCTGAGGGGGAAAACATTGATATGCTTTATAACTGATTTTTCTGAGACACAAAAAGGGCGTTTCACAAAAAACTCGGAAACGGCTAATGATATATAGATCTTTGAATATTTAAAAATGGGTGGGGTGGTTAGCACCTTCCATTGTGTTTGTCGACCAAAAACATCTCCACTCACTAATCCTCACTATGTGACATAATTGACTTGTAACGTTTTTTTATATGTTGAGAAAAGATTTTCACCTTACTAAAGTTATTTAAAAAATTAAAAATAGAAAACGAACAATACTGGTAATCAGGAAAAAAAAACAGGCCATCGAGATAAAAAGATTTACACTCACTACCGAAGATTCATGTGCATTAGTTTTAATTATAATTGCTACATAGTGATTACACCATAATATATTGAACAGCGCCATCATACAGCACAGCCTAATAAATGCATTCACCTCAATTTTATTGCATGCTTAGTAGCCTTACCTGCAGTATATAATAAGCTCTTTATTGGAGTTTGGAACACTGCATAGAAACCGATGCTATACAACGTGTAAATGCATTGACCATTACATCTGTTGTACCCTAGTGTTAATATGAAATTTATATCCACAAAAATTATTATCGTATCATATGATGTACTTGCATACGCTACTGATATTCAGTACATGTATATCAAATATCAATGTTTTATTTGATCGTGTTATTAAATTCAGATTATAAATTTGAAATTGTTCAACTCTTATCTCATCCGAACATAGAGTTTTGTCGTATAATAGAAATGCTCAAACATGGTATCAAACAGCTTCATTTTGTACATAACATCGGTATGTTGCGAGCTAAAGCATTACTAATTAATTAGTGACAGATATAGAGTGGGCTTCGTCAGATATTCGCTCTTCACTAGCCAGTTGTCTTATCCACAGTGTGCCCAAACTAAGCATATTAAATTAAAAATTCATAAAACTACTACTAAATTTATATATAATTATTCATTTCCCACCAATATCTATGCAACGACTATAGCAAAAAGCGTGTTAGACCTCGGTATTATAAAGTGGTATTCAACCATTTAACGTATGTGAATACTATCAAATTTTATGTGACAAATTTGTGTGACGTTACCATATATAGGCATGATGATGTCATATGACGCCCCAAAAATAATGGACATTATCATTGTTATTTGTCACATTAACTCTGACAGTGTAGACACAACTTTTGACCACACAATGCGCAAAGTTATTTAACCGCGTACTAAGGCAATCAACATCTTCTTGTAATCGCCACTCGTGTCATCTTTAATCCACTGAGACATTGGTTTTCCGTACAAGCTCAGAAACTCCAATTTTGCGGTGCCAAGATCGATCTGTTTGAGAAAATAAGACCTCCAAACTTATAATAACAGTTGAATGGCTTATTTCAAAACAGCACATGTCTATCAACTTTCAATTTGTCATAGGTAATGACGCATATCATTAAAATTGCCCGCCCGCCCACTCCCCATCAGTAGCAGCAAATAAATTATAAATCTAGCTATTGGTAACCCCTTCCCAAACCCACTGCCCTTCACCCACATGGCATTCATTAATTAACCCTTTTCCCCATCCCTTTCCGACAGAAACATCCCCGACTTCTCCTCCGATCATGACGGGAAAAATAAATTTAAGAAAATTAATGCAAGGGGCGCAACCACAGTGAGCGAATAAAGCTCGATCGGCGCCATCGTCTGCATCATTAGTTAGCATCCTCCTTTCAGCTCCCCTTCATCCACTTTCCCTTAATATTAAACGTTAGTGTCTACTTTACACCCTCCTCAGGAGCTCTATTTTGATATGTTGGCCTGACCCCTTAAGTCTACTTTACATGGGCACAATATGAGCAGGGGATAGAATTGTAACCACGCATTAAACTGTCTAAGCGTGTGAAACTCACCTCGGATCGGGAGACGATGCATCGGATCAGTTGGTCGTCTTTAGTTCCCGCACCACTCATTGCATCGTGAATTCGATGGGCGAAATATTGGGGTGTATTTCGAGCGCATCCAACTGAAAACAGCAATATTGGAAGTAGTAAACAATAAACACAATTTGGATCGATGGGCGAAATATTGGGGTGTATTTCGAGCGCATCCAACTGAAAACAGCAATATTGGAAGTAGTAAACAATAAACACAATTTGGATCGATGGGCGAAATATTGGGGTGTATTTCGAGCGCATCCAACTGAAAACAGCAATATTGGAAGTAGTAAACAATAAACACAATTTGGATCGATGGGCGAAATATTGGGGTGTATTTCGAGCGCATCCAACTGAAAACAGCAATATTGGAAGTAGTAAACAATAAACACAATTTGGATCGATGGGCGAAATATTGGGGTGTATTTCGAGCGCATCCAACTGAAAACAGCAATATTGGAAGTAGTAAACAATAAACACAATTTGGATCGATGGGCGAAATATTGGGGTGTATTTCGAGCGCATCCAACTGAAAACAGCAATATTGGAAGTAGTAAACAATAAACACGAAACATCCCGGAAAAAATAAATCTAAGAAAATTAATGCGAGGGGCGCAACCACAGTGAGCGAGTATAGCTCGATCGGTGCCCATCGTCTGCATCATTAGTTAGCATCCTCCTTTCAGCTCGCCTTCATCCACTTCCTTTTAATATTAAATGTTAGTGTCAACTTTACACCCTCCTCAGCAACTCTGCTCTATTTGGTATGTTGGCCTGACCCCTTAAGTCTACTTTACATGGGCACAATATGAGCAGGGGATAGAATTGTAACCACGCATTAAACTGTCTAAGCGTGTGAAACTCACCTCGGATCGGGAGACGATGCATCGGATCAGTTGGTCGTCTTTAGTTCCCGCACCACTCATTGCATCGTGAATTCGATGGGCGAAATATTGGGGTGTATTTCGGGCACATCCGACTGAAAAACAGCAATATTGGAAGTAGTAAACAATAAACACAATTTGGATTTATTATTTGGTGTAAACACCAAGTCCAAAAGAAGACGTATTCTCAGTGGGGTCCTTCTGGTGTTGATTGGAAGCCCGGGAGACAATCCCCTACTCTTTTCCGAAGAGTGTACTGCGTTCTTTCACGTGCACATGGGCCTAATGCATACCGGACTATTACGGCTTAAACTCTCATCCGAAAAACGGTGCCTTATCGTAGCTTGCATTTCAGCCCTCCAGCTGAAACTCCAAGGAGAGATGCGATGGGAATTGAACCGGAGACCTAGAGATCTTCACGATTCAGCGCACACACAGCGGCCACCACCAGTTTAGCCGACTAAGCTAAGCTACTATCTCGCAATACAATGCAATAAATGTTCGACATTAAGTTATATAGGATGGTAATGGTGACGACGATCGTCATCAATATTATCTAACGGCTAAATAATTATCATTAATAATGATGATGATGTTTTTTGATGATGCTGTCAATGGAGTACGATACAGAACGTCAGAATCCTTTTAAAACATCGGGACTCGTGACTATTATTGGGAATGTCCGTACAGATGGTACTAGAAGCTTACTTATAGCGAGGAAACCGTCCTTCAGATCGCCTGATGTTTCACTCTTAATTGCTTCCTCAATGGTCTTGCTAGATATCTGGAACAAGAAACCAAACATTTAGCATATATTTCCATGATAGACTGGTTACTATGCCTACACTACAATTCCATCCTTCTCTTTTTTTAGGTAGTAACTTTAACTTAAATATTTATTAATAAATATTTAAGTTAAAGTTCCTACCTAAAAAAAGAGAGTAACTTTAACTTAAATATTTATTAATAAAATCATATTACACTTGGCATTTACACTACTAGCACTACCCCTTAAGCAGGCCTTACAGTTTTCTAAAAACTTGAAATTACCCTGGCGTAAGCGTCAAATGTTGCATTCAATTGCGGCCGACTTCTTGTTGCTAAGACTCGGAGTATTTCTGACTCGTCGGTCCCCCATTTTAGTTCACCAGCCTGAAAGGTTAAAAAATCTTAACACATGTAGTTCATATCCATACTCCAACTGCATCAAACTGGGACTGAATACGAATCATTATTTCATTATTTTTGCTCTCACCTTGGAGTGTACATCTTTTTAAATTTCATTCGTCTCCCACCAGTTAGTCCCAAGTAATGAAAAGCAAACATATAAAAATGTCTTTGACCAAGTAAAAAAATACGGGACATGTTCCAAATAATGACTCCCGGCGTGGGAATTACCAGGTAGGAAGGACGAATTCTCCCTGCACTCACTATAACTTGGTTATAGAAAATCATTCAAATTAGTCTTTTAGTACCGCCATCCGCCACTATATATTCCTCCTCCAAGTCGGGTATGGTATGGGCATTGCAGCCAGTGCCAAGTTCTTGGGCCTGGGGCTATTATAATTATCGATGATTATTGTATTAATTTCAAATGTGTATTCTTTGAATTTTTCTTAACAAAAACTGAAAACGTTAATCAGTACGTAAACTCATTTAAATTCACGCAAATACTGCTCTTGTAAAGCTAAAACAACGGAGCTCAGCCAGGGAGGAAAAGGAGAGTCTACCATCCTACTTGGCAAGTTCCTCTAGTAGTACCCGGATATAAAAGCTTATTGTTTGCACTTAAGGAGCTAGGATGCATTTAGCACAAGACTGGATTTTCGATTTTGTATTAATGTTTTATATAGTGTTTTTATTGTTTTTATTTTATTCGTATTCTTTTAATTTTTTATTATTTATTTGTTTTATTTTTATATTTTCAACTGACAGAATATATTACAGAAGTAATGAATGTCTGAACTGATAATTTGTAGGTTCCATATCACTTTCTATGATGAAGAGATATTATAAATAAATGTTTATGTCCGACATCTGTATGCATTGAAAATATGACGATGACGATAATGTCGCCAAACCCCCAACAGTAACTTCAGATCAAAGGGCCCGGTAATTAATTTTGCACAGGGACCTGACACCACTTAGCTAGGCCGCTACTTCATCATCACTTAATTTCCCATAGTAAAATAAGGAAAACTATGAACTCGAGGTGTATTTATTTATTAAGACGTCTCAGAATGCAGGAAAATGTATTTCCAGGGATCTAGAAAACTAAAACTTTCCAGATGATGTCCCTCAGAACCAACCCCCCACCTCCATCCCTTCCAAACCGTCTAAAATGTGTCTTTTAGCGACAGAACAACCACAAATTACGCTCTCTCCTCTCGACCCTGCCAAGGACCCCATCTGTGTTCGATTTTAATCTAAAGTACAACTAATAGGCCTACTGTTCTCACATTGTATAAAGATTCATTATAATGAATAATAGAAGCTTTGATAACTTTGTGATAAATTGACTATCGTCGATCAATTTGGCGATCCGGAAAATTGCAAAATTTACTCAGTTTATTCGACTAATATTATGTGCCGCAATTTCGTAACAGAATACTGTTCTCTGGAAGGCTGAAATGTAAGTTAGAATAGTTCACTGTCTTTCTGATGAGATGTTTAAGCCGTTGGTCCCTTGTGCATTAATGGCCCATGTGAACGTTAGAGAACGCAGCACTCTCTTCGGAAAAGGGAAAGGGATTGTCTCCTGGCGTACTGCCCAATCACCACCAGAAGGACCCCACTGGAAATACTGTAACAGTAATACAGAATATTGTAAGTGCAATAATGCGCTTACTAAGTTTATTGATGCCTACCTGGTAAATTGCATTGGCGTCGGCATTTGCTTTTCCCTCGTCGACGGCAGTACTTTCATCCCGAGCAGCCTGAAAAAGAAATGTCCAAGAGTGTCTTGATTAAAAAAATAAATAAACACGAGACACAGAAATTTAGAATTTACGATGGAAAGGGAAAACGAAAATAAAATCAGCTTCCTGGATGTACTATTTAAAGAACTAAATAATGGAAACTTAAAATTGTCCACGTACAGAAAACAAACATTCACCGGATTAATGATGGGATTCCTGAGTTTCCAATTTTCTACCGGGATCAGGGAACACTTAGTGTCAGATAAAAATTCAAACATACTCAAACATGTCAAATAGCAATCCTAAGTGCAAATCTAATTAAAATAGAGAAAGTTTTAAAATCCTAGATCAGGCCAACAACAGTTTTCAACTTAAAATTAAAGAGGTGCTCCATATGAAATGGACTGAGCCATCACTCAACAAGTGCAGCATTACAACATCACCCTATGCCTATAATGGAATAATGTGTCACGTTGTAACTTTTCTTACGAGTTGAGGCAAATTTCAAACCACCTGCAGTTCAATCCACGTATAAGATTCTTTTGTTTTGTTTTATTTTGATCACTGATGATATATGTGTGATACAGAAGAAACATTTCTGATTTTTCTTTGATAAATCTTGGTTTATTGCACTTAAATTCGTGTTGCTTTGGGTTTCTTGCGATCGTTTGGTTCTATAATATTCATGATTTGCACAACAGTGATGTTTGTAAACAAGGTTGCAGAAGATTGGAAAATTTTCACAAACAATTAGGAAAAGCTGAAGCTGACATTAATTTTCTTAACATATATATATATATATATATATATATATATAGGCTTATATATATATTATATATATATATATTTGTGTATATAAATGAAGTTTGCTTTCCTTTGATAGGATTATTACATGTTCCTATTTGAACAATGTTTATTTATCTATTTACTTATACATACACACACACATATATATAGTATTTACCTTTATTTGATGATTTATGTATATAATTTAACAGTGTTAACGGCTATCTTGATTTATATATATATATATATATATATATATGTATATATATATATATATACATATAGTAAGTCACTATCGTAAACTAAATTCCTCACCTGACAACAGGAAACCATGAGGCGTTTGAAATGACCGCTGGTTTCACTCATAAGATCCTTCTCCAAATCGCGTTTGTTTACTAAACAGGAAATTGACACAGTATAACAGTAAAAAATTCATTAAAAACATTAATATTTCATGAGCTTTTTATATGACAACAGCTACACGCTTATTAAATATGAACTCAATAAATATTAGACGACACTTTGACTATTCTATGATAAACATAAGTAAGAAGATGTTGATGTATCTGCGGTATGCAGTAACACCATTGAAAGGAAAAACTGTTAGGGCCTACGACGAAAAAAAATATCTTATATTCTGATGATATGCTTCCCCCTCTAACTTTGTAAGAAAACAATTAAACGATACAATTAAACAATTTCTTTCGTCATTACTTTGGAGCGTTTTACCGTATGGTCACAAAAAAAGACCTTATATATTGTAATAATACGCCCGCACCCCCCCCCCCCACCCCTAACTTTGTAAGTTGATAAATTTAGGTATGCACTAGTTTCGTTAACAGTAAACCAATCCTTTTGCAGGAAAACGATGCCGGAAAATTATGCGCCCGCACATAGCTCTTGACATCTATATATCTCTAGCATATATGTTGACACCGATTATTGGTTTACCTTTTTTGTAGGCTTCCTTGATAGCTTTAATTTCCTGTGAAAGTAAGACATATATCATATCACTTATTTTGTTTGTTATTACAAACATTTAGAATATAATACAAAACAAGAATATAAAGTTTTTAAAAAAAAGCACATAAGAAAAATAAAACAAGGCAAAGAAATTAGACTAGTTTAATGTCCTGGAGTTCTTCGCTTTTCATCTGACTTAAATATAAGAAAGTTTTATTGATTACAAATTAATTCTGAATTTTTTTTACAATAATCGTCTGTTATAGGCCTATACCGCAGCAACAATAAGTCAATTATTCATAGTTAGCACTACGCATGCTTGCAGCAACGTCAATTGACATAAACACACAGTAAACACATAGGTTCATGTCGATTGACTTTGGATACGGGCATGTTCCGTTCTAACTACAAATTGGCTTATTTACCCTTTAATAATCATTGTGCTTTCGGTACAAAATGTGGCATACAGTAAATCCCCAACGTTTTGATTAGTCAGTTAAGTCTTCAGAGGGGAAGAATGACGAAGACCTGTAAAGGATGGCCTTATAAAGCTGGTAGAGGTTTAATATTTATTCTTTCAAAGATAATGGGCGTTATAAGCCGTGTTTGTTCATATTTCCTGCGCAAGTGAAGCTACAAGAGAGAAAAAGAAAACTTTATCTGATACTCATCAAGGATGGTGCTTACACTGTTTGAACGTGTGCACATGATCTCAAGTAGTGCCTTTTCGTCAGTTCCAGCGCCCTATATTTAAACCAAGAAACACATCATGTAGACAATCTTAGTAATTATATTTTGAAAATAATAGGCCTATCTAGAAATGTCAATACGCAATAATTATAAGTATACTTCAATCGTTTTATTGTATAATTCATCAACTATATTCCATCTATATTGATTTATATTAAATTATTTAACATTTGATTTAAAACCATACTTAAATCATCACCGTTATTTGTTGGTATTATTTATCAACATAAATTTGTAGTTTGAAGTATAATTTTACTAATTACCTTCATTGCCTTTCGTAGGGACTTGGCGTCATAGACAGCCGGCTTATCGAGTAGTGCTAGTACTATATCTTCATATTTTCCACCCAGCTCGCTTTTTAAATCTGCAATCAAATCCTGAAGACAATAACACTCATTAATTATTCAGGTATTGCTCTATATGGCATACACATTACTAAGTACGGTGACTGTCTACTTTCAATGAGATTCAATCAACCTCAAGCTCATTGATTCGTGTTCAAATATTAATCTAAAGCTGGTTTTTCACTAGGCGAATTTATTCGCGCGAATCAAAGTGTCGGTTCGTTTCCAGAACTCTGATTGGTTGCGCATTTTTTCCCTTCGCAAAAACTCCGATAGGAATGTTCATGCGCATGTGCATGAACCGACGCTTTCGATTCGCGCGAATTATTCGCCTAGTGGAAAACCGGCTTAAAGCTCTGTCGAGCTATCAAGACATGTAACATGCCTAAAATATTGTCATGATTACATCACAGCATGACCATATTTAGGCACGTCATGACTTTAGATTTACAAACAGCAGTTTGTCAAAGCATATTTGATAGTCAGGACAGGGTTTTAAGCTCTGTTCACACGATCAAATTTTCTTCGACAAAAAAACTGACGTATGCCCATATAAAGTCACGATGTGTCTGTATGGTCATGGTGTGATGTCATCATGTGATGTCATCATGATAGTCTGAATGTCACTAAAGTAGGATAGTCTGCAAGTCATGTAAATAATTAACGAAGCAGTGTGATTATCATGTGAATGCATAACAGGGTGTTAAGTTAAAAATTACGTAAACAATGTGGAGCTATTATAATAATAATAATAATAATAATAATTCTGGATTTTTATAGCGCCTCACGTTGTCACAACCTCGAGGCGCTTAACAACAACAATAATAATAATAATAATAATAATAATAATAATAATAATAATAATAATAATAATAATAATAATAAAAATAATAATAATAATAAAAATAATAATAATAATAATAATAATAATAATAATAATAATAATAATAATAATAATAATAATAATAATAATAATGTGGAATATGGTGATGACGGTGATGATAATTGTATCATTGATGATATCAATTATGATGATGATGACGACGACGACGATGATGATGATGATACGAAATGATTATGATGGTGGTGGATGACGATAATGACAACGACTACCATAATGATAATAACAACCGTTGAAAATCACCTTTCCATACGCAGTTTTAAATTGAAGAACAATTTCTTGCCTCTGGGCGTTGGATCGATAAGCGAGCACATCCGTTATTGCTTGCTCGTCCGTTCCTGTAGAAAGATACATAACGCGCGTAAGAATCGTAACCCACTTATCATTACTTTTTCCCAGGCGTTCACTGTTCCCTGCTTTTTCCTATCTTGTATTGCTGACTCACGAGGCACCCAGTGTGGCTACCTGTAAACTCATGTCTGATGAAAGCGTTGGCTCAATGACCCAACCAGTACACAAGATGCAGTGCAAGATACTGTATATTTTGTGCTAAATTTAAGAATTAATTACCATAATTTAAGAACTCATTTCTATACAAATCCATCTATTGTTTTTGTTGTTGTTGTAATTATTATTATTATTATTATTATTATTATTATTATTATTATTATTATTATTATTATTATTATTAATTGGAAATATATTCCCGCCAATCAACAGACATAAAGTAGTGTTGTTCCTTCTGCGTAGACGGTTGAGTAATGCTGTTAGTCAATTTAATGGCTTAAATAATAATAAGTTTGTAGATAAATATTTTACGAATTATGAAGTTGATAATTTGATTCTTTAATTATTCTTAAATATTTTTAAAAGTTAATACACTACGGTAGGTGTTAACTATAGTCCTACATTACATACAATAGTAATTCATTGTTATCGTGTCGTTGTCGCGTCTAGTGTAAATGCAGCTTAAGTGTGCATTCCAATTTTCTTGAAACACTTTAATCTGGAAATATTTGTATTTGTTGTAGTAAAGTTAGTATTACATTGTATTTGCATAATATGCCATCATATATATCATTATCATTTATTATCTATAATATTAAGGCAATTAGGTGGCAGCCGCATTTATTTTCATTAGCATTGTTATACTTGGATATGTGGATTTATATTACTGGAAACCAATGACGTATCTAGTAGGAGAGGTTACGCCCCTTTTCCCCCGGTTTTAAATATTCGAAGATCTGTATCTCATTAACCGTTTCCCGAGTTTTTCGTCAAAAAACTTTCTTGTGTCTTAGAAAATTAATTCTACAACAAATTTTTAAAAATGCTGTTCCCTCCGGAGTCTTTAACAGACTCCGGACTTTAACAGACTTCTAAAACAAAAAAAGGTCAATTTGTGACTACTAGTATTATACTCACCCAATCCCTTCATGGCCTTTCGCAGAGCTGCTGCGTCTGCCTCCTTGTCGAATCCAGCGTAAGCGGTTACGGTTCCCTAAGAATTGTAATGAGCAGACATGTATTAGTATAATACATAGAAGTGTGAGGATCCTGACCCCGGGGCCTACTACCCTGGAGGCTGGGTGCCATGTAGGACCCAGAGGGGTCCGCTCCGGCGTTTCTTGACATTTTCAAGAGCTGTTTTTTTTCCCCTTTTTTTTAAAGTTCTGCTCCTTAAAAGTCCGATTTGCTCGGCCGATTTGGGGCCGATTAATTATATCGCCGTCAGGTCCTGGACCCTTGATTTTAGCC
Organism: Anneissia japonica; assembly: GCF_011630105.1. Classification (NCBI taxonomy): domain Eukaryota; kingdom Metazoa; phylum Echinodermata; class Crinoidea; order Comatulida; family Comatulidae; genus Anneissia; species Anneissia japonica. The sequence continues at coordinate 521,614 of NW_022726550.1, forward strand.
AGTGAAAGCTCATTGCTACGCAGAACAATCTTTGAATAGATGTTTAAATTCAGAAGAATTTTCATAATGAACATCCTGGGGCGGATAAATGATTTGGCGGTAGGGGGTGCGGGAGAGTCGAACCAGGACCATAGTGGGACTGAGGTTAGAATATTTTAAGAATATAGACCTCTATGTTTTCGGAAATGCACTCTCATACCTTTAAAATCTTAACGGTACTCATGTTTTCAATTTAAGGGGATGCGATCG
>NW_022726550.1:521946-524182 GCF_011630105.1 Anneissia japonica
ATATATATATACATATATATACGTTTATATATATGTATTTACCTTTCTTTGATATATATTATATATATATATATATATTGGCCTATATAGGTCTATATAGGCTATATAAATGTATAAAATGTGTATATATAAATTTATATACATATATATACACATATTTACATATGTATTTATATATACACATATATATATGTATATATACATATACATATATATATACACATAGATATATACATATATATACACATATTTACATATATATTTATATATATACATATATATATGTATATATACATATACATATATATATATCATAGGCCCTATATATATACACAATATAATATATACACATAGATATATACATATATACGTCTATATATAGGCATATATAAATCATCAAAGAAAGGTAAATACAGTGTTACTTTACAGTAACTTTGAATTTACTTTTCTTTGATATATAGGCTATATACCGGTAAATGTATAAAATGTGTATATATAAATGGAGATATATATAGCCCTATATAGGCTATATAAATGTATAAAATGTGTATATTGAAATTTATATACATGTATATATATACATATATATGTATCATATATATATATGTATATATACAATATAATTTATCTCTCGTATTTCTATTTGAACCTTTGATGATTTATATGCCTATATAGGCTATATTAAATGTACAAAATGTGTATATATATATTTACATATTTCTATATTTCTATATATATATATATATATATATATATATATTATTTATTCTCATCCGTATTTTTAAATGCTTTATAAGATTTTTGGAATTGTTTCAGTCTTGCACAATATCAAATTATAGTGTCACTTTTTTATTTGAACCCTGGATTATATGAAAGTCAAAGAAATTTTCAGTATTCCTACTAGTACATAGATATATTGTATACTTCAATCCGTTTAATTTTTTTTTTTTTAGTGTAGTAGGCCTTGTCCGATGGGACGGTTAGAAGAGGAAATGATACAGCCCTACATGCGGATGTGTGTGTCAAATGACTTGTTTGGTCGAGCTTTTACTTAGAAATTACAATTTGATAATAAGCTCCTGTGCATATTATTTTCAGACGAGCAACAAGATTATTTGCCGTTTGAATATGAAAAAGTAGAGATTTAGTCTGCGGAATGCTAGCCTTTGTCGATGCTTCTTTTGTTTATCCAACTGTTCAAGGTGAGCTTAACATAGAAAAAAGACTCGATCAGCCGAGTGAAAGTACCATAACAAGATAAGCAGGATGCACTGTGTTCTTCCTTTTTAGGAAGAACACAGGATTAAGTTAGGAAATTCGTCACAGGTCTGTAACTACAAGTCTAATACTAAAGTTTAAAATACTAGGACACGCCTATATTTTTTTTTAACCAGTTGCTAATTATTTAAGTGACTCTACTGAACAAAGGGGTTCAGTATCCTGTGTAATTAACTAGAGGCCATGAGGCCCCTGGCCGCGAGTGACGGGGTACGGGCGAAGCCATTCGTGCTAAAATTTCCTATTTTGATGCATTTTTTACACGTTCTAATAACAGGCGCCAGTTGGCCAATTTGGGGTCATAGGTCCTGACAAAAATGTACTGAGTTACAATCCAGGGCTAATAAAAATTCCGGATCCCCTGGTTTCAGAAGTGAGGGGTCATTGTTACGTCCTTGCATATTCCATATCTCATGATTATCGCACTACATGTCCATGAAGCATCCAGACGACTAAATAATTAACTTGATAATAATCATGCATTTATGAAGCGCGTTATGTTAATTGCATCAAAACCGATTACAATAACATTTAAAACTTATGTTCAGCTCAGATGTTTTCTACAAAAAAAAATTATTGACGAGGTATTTCCACTAACACACACAAGCCCAGCCTACCACAATCAGCACGTATATACCACACCACTTCACACCGCAGCAGTGAATATGCCTAAAGCGTTTTGTATAACTTGTCCGAATATCAATTTGTTTAAAACTCACCTCCGGCATATTGGTAATATTTTTTTGTCTCACCGTAAATAGACCAGACCTAAAGTTAGTGGTACTGCAAAGCAGGCTGAGTGACAGATTTGGATGGAAGTCTGTATTATTTGGTTTTGATTCCTTGTTTTAGATCATTCCATTCTCAAACAGGGAGTAAATAATTTCCGAGTTGGCGACTATAAACTGAACTAGTAAAATGTATTCGTCATATGTATTATAAATGTATAGCCTAACTA
>NW_022726550.1:525740-530104 GCF_011630105.1 Anneissia japonica
GTAGCGCTAACTGTTACCTGGGTGATATGCTAACGGTTAGCAAGTTGAGCGCGTCTCTATCATTAACCAACCACTCGTACGCATTTCGAATTTCCAGTTTCCTATTGGACAGTGATCCCATTATCATTTTCTTGATTATCTTGATCAGGGATTTTCTTGTACGAAGGCAAGGATGAGCGCTTTTGTTATTTATCTGGATCCTGCTAACCATTAGCTGGTGAGTGTGACCAGACTATATGTAATGAAATTACATTATTGGATTTTCAAATAAATAAATTGACTAGAGCTGCCAGGATATTTTTAACATTTACTTTATTATCATTATGAGGTTATTTCAACCTCTTACGTATGAAGTATCATAATAGTCTTTTTGAAGTAACTTGAGAAGTTAATAAAATGAATATGAATGAACAAATAAAAACAATTATGATTTATCATAATAACTATATTTTAATAATGTCTATGATGATGTTAATAATGACGATGAAGATGATGATGATGATAATGATGATAGTGGAGATAATGATAATGAAGATGATGATGAAGATGATGATAATGATAATGATGATGATGATGAGGGTGTTGATGATCTTGACAACGATCATAAAAGTAATAATAATATAAGCTTTTATTTAATAATAATACGAATAATAATACTGTAATAACAATACTGTAATTATAATAGTAATATTAATAATAATAATTATTATTAATATTATTATTATTATTATTATTATTATTATTATCATTATTATTATTATTATTACACATGTAATAATTTTATTGTGCATTTACCATGTACCTTTGTTCATTCTTTTTGTACAGTACTCTAATTCGTATTTTAAATATTTTATATAGTATGTGTATTTATTTTTGACGTTTTTCATGAATTGTAAATTGTAAATTTAACAATGTTTACCTTGTTGCAAATAAAGAGATTTGAATTTGATTTGATTTAATAATAATGATACTAATAATAATAATAATAATAAAATTCTAAATATATCTGTCTTGCTTAATATAGTAAATGTTAGTTATCGATATAAAATCTAAAGTACTATACAATGCCCATCGGTATGAATAATATCCATGTTGATACATTATTTCGGTTCCTTGTTCTAAACACATCTTTGGCCTGTTATTTATAAAACCACGAATCGAAACCGATATTGTAATTTCCATTTTTACACACTATAGAAATTGTGTTGCATAATGCCACCGCACACTCACGTTGAGGCATGTCAACGCTTGCAGTATGTTGGTTTCTCCATTATTCATAATAATCTAGAAAAGTGACATGATGTTGACATATAAAACACACACTACAGTGTTGTAATATTATTCTCATTAATCACTATACCATTATGAACACATTTGTGGCCAATATAGAACTGTTTAATCTATCAATATTTATTTAATATGTTTATAATATCTAATAATTGTTAAACTAATCTTTATAAATACATTAATCTTTCATCGACGTCGTATTCAGCAAATATTTGGGTTACTTATAAAGTATACTCTTCTGAAAAATAATAATCATGATGGACAGGTTTAAGCATAGGTCTTGATGATGGCAAGAAGGACATTTTTGTAGTCGCCGCTGCAGTCGCCCTTCACAAACTGCTCGAGCGAACTGTTGTACTTTTCATTAAATCTCGTTTTGATCACACCCAGATCGATCTGAAAAAGTAAATATCAACACAGAAATTAGCTTACAAGGCCATATCCATGACTGCCATTGGGAAGAGGGCGCGAGTGCGTCAACATAAGGCAGGGGGTCAGAGCCGGTAGGAGTCTTTGATTTTTCATTAGGCCTATTATGGCAACTTTAATGTCCAAATTCTATATAGTCATAGATTGTTAGTTAAAATTCTAAGTAGATTTGGTAGTGAATTCCATTCATTTATTGAGCGCACAGAAAAAGCATGTCTGCGAACCTCAAATCTGAATAAAGTAGGCCTGGATACCGTTCTGACATAAAGCGTAATGAATGGTTGTGGGACTGAAAGAGGTAATGATAAGACAGCATTATAGAAGAAAGAGCGGCTTAGCTCAGCCGGCTAAACTGGTGGTAGCCACTGCAGTGTGTGTGTGTGTGCTGAATCTCGGAACCTCTTGGTCTCCGGTTCAATTCCTATCGCTGCTCTCTGGAAGGCTGAAATGTAAGTTAGAATAGTTCACTGTCTTTCTGATGAGACGTTTAAGCCGTTGGTCCCTTGTGCATTAATGGCCCATGTGCACGTTAGAGAACGCAGCACTCTCTTCGGAAAAGGGAAAGGGATTGTCTCCTGGCGTACTGCCCAATCACCACCAGAAGGACACCACTGGAAATACTGTAAGTCTTCTTCAGACTTTCGTGGATTGTCCTTGGTGTTTACACAGAATAAATCCATTTATTATTACTCAAAAGTTTCATTAAGCCTACTGTCGTAACGTTTTCCAAATGTCACTATCCAAAAACAACTAGGCCTACATTCAAACTAATAAAAACCAATTTTCAAGTTTCAACTTCTTAAAAAGAAATTATAAATAAAAATTATAACGTTAGAGGTTATCAATTGTTTTTATAATTTTCACGAGAGTACAAAACGTACTATTTTCAGTAACTTCTTCCCTCTCCCTGAAGGAGTACACCATAACAATTTTATGATGATATTGGTCCTTTTCAGATCATCGTATTATCTTATTAATAAGAGTACATGTACCTACACCGATACCCTCTCCACTCTCACCCCCGCCTTCCGTATTGCACTCTTGTGAAAATGATGATAATAATGAATGGTCCCTAATCTATAAACAGTAGATTAGTTCGGTGTTATTCGGGCTTACCTCGGATCTTGTGACGACGACCCGAATGAGTCGATCGTCGTTAGTGCCCAGTCCTTTCATCGACTTGTACAGACTCTCCGCGTAATAATCAGTGGGATCATTGCTAGATTTAGCTATCAAATATAGATCATTGATTATTAATATAATTCAAAAATTTGCTGCTTTTGTAAAGTTTATGTAATGAATGCTTTCTATGTACTGTATTATAATGTGTTACCTTTGGGACTTTGAGTTTTGTTTGTATGAATATGTATTTATATATTTGTATATTTATTTGTATTTTTATGTATATGCAATTTTACATTTCTAAATTTTTAATATTCTTATGGTGTCCTTTGTACAGTATTTTCATTGCTTTTTTTTTACATAATCAATATCGTGTTTTCTCCGTCCTTTTTTGAAATGTTTATATATATGCAATATATCTTAAAATATTTTTTTTAATCCAATTTAATAATGTTTACCCTGTAATAAATTATTAACTTGTAGAGTATTTTTAATATCTTTTATATTTAAGACGTCCTGTAATTGTCTTTATAGTAGCTGTAGGATAATGTTTAAAATAAAAATAAAATAAATGGTTTATTTTTCTAACGATGAATTGGCACACAAAATATTATCATAATTAAGAGTATTTGGTATGATTATTTTACAATAGTTTTTAATTTGTTTTTCTAGTTAATAATATTTATTTATATTTTATCCATAGCGTATAACGTTAATAATTTATGATATCATAAATAGCAGGCCCGTAACTAGGATTTTTTTTTAGGGGGGGGGGGTTCAAATTTGGAAAAGGTGGAGCCTTTTGAAGATGTTAATGACCAACCAATTGCGCTGACCACATAAATAAGAGTTCCATCTTGAAACTTGTATTAAAAGTTGCTACTGTCTATAAAGATTATTTGAACAGGATTGTTCTTTTTTTTTTTCAAGTTTAAGCAATCTTCTTTCGAGATTTTTTATTTTTTTGCCATCCAAGCGGAGCCAGCTCTGTCTCTTATACACATCTAGATGTGTATAAGAGACAGGTGTGAATGTAGAGGTAGGATAATGTTTGAAATAAAAATAACATAAAATAAAATAAATGGTTTATTTTTCTAACGATGAATTGGTACACAAAATATTATCATAATTAAGAGTATTTGGTATGATTATTTTACAATAGTTTTTAATTTGTTTTTCTAGTTAATACTATTTATTTATGTTTTATCCATAGCGTATAACGTTAATAATTTATGATATCATAAATAGCAGGCCCGTAACTAGGATTTTTTTTTTAGGGGGGGGGGGTTCAAATTTGGAAAAAGTGGAGCCTTTTGAAGATGTTAATGACCAACCAATTGCGCTGACCACATAAATAAGAGTTCCATCTTGAAACTTGTATTAAAAGTTGCTACTGTCTATAAAGATTATTTGAACAGGATTGTTCTTTTTTTTTTTAAGTTTAAGCAATCTTCTTTCGAGATTTTTTTTTTTTTTGCCATCCAAGCGGAGCCAGCTAGCAAACGGCGGGGTTCGTCCGAACCCCC
>NW_022726550.1:530162-546145 GCF_011630105.1 Anneissia japonica
AAAATAATAAACAGCATTAATATAATTATAAGAATCATTAATAATTTATTAATTGCATAAAATAATTTTAAAATGTTAGAGTTATCAATATTTATCACTTTCATCAACGCCCTAAATATGCTTAAATTATCAAACATCATAAAATGTAGCGCCTAAGTTAATGATTTATATCAGTAATAGTGGCAATTCCTTTATAACAAAATAATATTAAACGACATTAATGTAATTATTAAAACATATTATATAATTTTCAAACATCATCTAATATAAATTACGTTCAAGATAGAATATGGAAAAAATCTTTTTTTGTTTAGCTTAAGACATGTACCATGTAGCAATTTACTGTTGCTTTATAAAACATTTATTCAGTCAAGTAATAATTATGGTTTAAAAGTTTGGGGCAGCATTTATAAATCCCATATACATCCAATTTTAATTCAAGATAGAATATGGAAAAAATCTTTTTTGTTTAGCTTAAGACATGTTGTACCATGTAGCAATTTACTGTTGCTTTATAAAACATTTATTCAGTCAAGTAATAATTATGGTTTAAAAGTTTGGGGCAGCATTTATAAATCCCATATACATCCAATTTTACTTGTTCAAAAGACGTGCCTTACATGTGTTACTCTCTCTGACTTTAAAGGTGACCGTCTTCTCCAATATTTAAACAGCTTGGTATCTTAGATATTTACAAACTATTTGAATTGAGCATTGTTACGGTACTTTCGTTTTCGATTTAGTTAACAGAAAGCTTCCGCATGTGACTAATGAATATTTTAATTATGTTACCCATGACATAAACACTAGATTTATTAACCGATTAAATTTTGCCATTCCAAAATCCTGTATAGATGCTGGAAAATTTAGAATTTTTTTTTTTTGTAGTTCACAACTCTGGAATAATTTGCCTTTGAATTTGAAATGCACCAGATTTCAAATCTTTATTACTACAAAAAATATTTATGATGTCTGTCCATCTTATAGTTTATTATTTCGAAATTTTTGTTTTTAATTATGGAGTTTTAGCTTGAAACTGTTATGTTAGCTATTTAAGAAAATGATTATGTAAGAATTGTTAGGAGTCAAACTTCGATTAGCGCAAGCTATTTTTGACTTCTTTTCACCGATTTGTGAATAAATGTGAATTGAATTAAATTGAATTATGATAATCATTAATTATTTATTAATTACATAAACTAACTTATAAGCGTAAGTTATCAATATTTTTCACTTGCAGGCCCTAAATTAGCCTAAACTACCTAACATCATAAAATGCAATCAAGTTAATTTACATCATAGGCCTATAGGTGTTTATTTAGTGATTCAAATTTTATATCATTGTATTCATTATAAACAAATAAACAAATTAGAACATGTAATACACACAATACAACACCCTAATAAATAGGATATTAAGCAATTATGTTTCCAAAATAATGTCATATTGTTTTAAGTAATATTGGGTAATGTTGGTTTGTAATTAATGCTTTAAAACCTTATAAATCTGTAATTTTAGTAGATCTTAGTGTAGTGTGTAATAAAGTCAAATTTTCCTTTTTTGTCTTCTAATGGAAGTTTATAAATAAAAAAAATATAAATGAACATATTTATGATTATCATAACAACGATATTTTTATTTTTATTTTTACCTACCAATTGTCAAGTAGCCTTCACAAAGATCCCCTGACGTTTCGCTTTTGATTACGTCAAAAATGTCCTTATTATGAGCCTGTGGTAGATGATAGAAAATATAATAATAATAATAATAATAATAATAAATATAATAAAAATATTTTACTTATTATTAGAAATTTTATATGTTTTATGAAGTGCAAATATAATTATATTAAAATGTATATAGGGCATATACATAATTGAATATATACATGAGGTAAGAGACATTTTAATACAGTACACATTTACTTATATACTTTAGGCCTATATACTTATAGGTGTTCTAACAAAAGATAATTTTAAATCCAGACCTTTTTATAGGCTGCAAAAACAGCTCTCAGATGAGGATGGCTCCTGGTTGCTAAGATACGATTGAATTCTGATTCATCAGTTCCCCATTTGTCTTCACCTGCCTAAAAAGCATAATAATTTGTAGACTTGATCAAATTTTTTTTTTTTTTTTTTAGTTTATAAATTATCTTCTGAATTAAATATAAAATGAACGCAAATCAATTTGTAGAAGAATATCTTAACGTTGAGAGTCTAAGGGTTACATTTAAGATCCCTAGTAACTTTTGCTGCGTATCGCGCTACGTGCCTAAACCCATCCACTAGCAAACCACGTTCCATGGCAAGTGTTTATTAGCCCCTGCCCCCATTTCTACTAGCTTTGATCCGTAGCGCCTTACCTCGAACAACGTTTTTACGTCGTCATTCACTTTATCTTCGTCAACTATGTCACTCTCATCTCTGTTGGCCTATTAATAAGAAAAACAATAATTCAAATTCGTGTATTATTACGTACGCCAAGCAGGTTATGTATCTGTTTGTCTGGTGTCTGGCTGTCAGGGTGAATTTTTTTCGTCTGCCTCTCTCTGTGTGTGTTTGTTGGCAGGTTTACGCAAAACTAATGAACGAATCAGCATAATATTTAGTGAAGTGGATATTGATGAAAAGGTCAAGAGACAGGGTGAAGGTCACACAATTCAAAAAAATTTACAAACCTACCGTATCCCTCCATCATAAAAAAAATTAATGGAATCGCCCATAAACGCCATGCGTTATTCGTTATTCAGATACAGGGCGGAGGTATGGAGTCACCGCGCTCTAGTTAATATATTAAGAATATCGTTTTACCGTGCACATTGAAATCAATAGACGTTTGAAGTGCCCACTTGTGTCATCAGAAATATCCTTCTCTAGTTCCTTCTTATACACTGAAAAGGTAATATAATACAATATTATTTGTACGGTATGAAATTCACCATTATGTTAAATAAGCAAAGGACTGAATATAGTCGGAGAATATAGCCGGAGGGAAATTCCCTCCCCCCCCCCCACAGCACATCCCCCTTCCCTTCCTTTTTAAATTTTACAGAAAGTCGGTTAAATAGCCTTTCAAATCCCTCTGTTGTTATCGGACTTTCCAGAGGCTGTTCCCCTGGACCCACCCCCTGAGGGGTTCTGGACTGCCTCTGGCCCACCCACTTACATGTCTCTCGGGAAAATTAACCTTCCTGTTGAAAACATCGCCCCCAGGGGCGGTGCTAGCGGGGGGTCCAGGGGGAAAGGATCCCCCGTCGGGGATCTCTAGGCCTCCCGCTTGGACCCCCTGTCGAGAAATATTCAGCAAGGTCGTCGGGGAAGAGTTAAATCTTGAGCGCCGAAAGTACAATTTGAAGCATATGTCTTAATAAGCTGTCAAAATTTTAGGGATTAAAAACTGTTTAGTGCGAGCAGTGCTACCGTATGTGCAAGGTGTTATTGCGATTGTATGAGTTGCAATGATGCGCCAGCTCTTCCCCGACAGGGGCTGGTACCTCCGACAGGGGGTTAGTACCCCCGACAGGTGGACTAGTACCCCCGATATCTTTTTTAATAAAGAATCCTATAATTAACACAAAATTTTATTATCTTTTGATAAAAAAAAAAATCCCCGACAAGTTTAATTTTCCCCGACAAATAAATTTTTTCCCCTACCGGGGTGGGGGGGAATAGAAGTTTGATTCCACGACTGAGGGAGTGGACCTCCTTGTCAGGGAGTTTGGACACCTCGCCACCCCTTCCCCCCCCCCCCACTCCAGTCTGGGACGTTGGGCCCCTGATCCTCTATCGGCAAATACTGGCACCATCCAAAAAGCTAATTTGAATAATTTTTTTTCAGACTAACCTTTTTTATACATTTCTTTTATAGCTTTAATATCCTGAAATTGAAAGATGTATAATATTTAATTATCAACAAACAACATTCTTATAGTATGAAGATTAGAGATAAAATTATTTCTCAATGAAAAGAAATAAAATGTACCATTGCAGTAGCCGCTGCTACTTTTAGGGATTGGATTCAACACTCAGCCACTCGCGCAAGCTCGGTGGTCTAGTGGTAGCACAACAGGCTAGTTATCTTGAGGCGGTGGTTCGATTCGAACCTGAATCACTTGAGAGATTCGTTTCGCAAGTATTTGGAAACGTATTAATTATTTAGTACGATATTAAGTAGGGTAAAAACATCACTCATAAACTATGACTTTTCAAATTCAAGTACAGATATTTTAACGAATGTAAATGTAGTTGATAGGAATTAAGCGTATGAAACCCATTTTATTCTGCTAAGGACAGTTTTAATGATTATTCCATGTTGAATTTAAACACATAAACATAATTTCAATAGTTAAACAAATTACTTACTTTGTATAGTTTGGTAGAGCTATTACCTTTCAATTAATAATAGGCAGTACTAATACACAATATTATTTTTCTCGCCATCTACTTACACATACCGTTTCTTCATTAACTAACAGTTTGTAAAACATTTTGAATCTGAATAGTTTTCATCTATGTCTTATACATTCAGGTAAAAAATTATTTTAACATTATTACAAATCAACACAAGCTGATCTAGGTCTACAGAAAATTTAGTTTTTTTTCACATAAAATTGATAACAATGTCATTCTTTTAATAGTAATTAAGTGTTATACTTATATTTTGAGTTGTCTCAGATTTGACAAGAGACCGTACATATCTTTAAATACACTGAAAATTGGATATTGGAGAAACTAGTAATAACGCTTTGGAATAACAAATGTAGACATATGACAGAGAAATTTTTGTTACTTACGCCATTGCTTCTGGTGCAGAGGATCTCTATCAATACACTTTCATCGGTGCCGAGTCCCTATAATGTAATGCAATTTTTTTGAAATATAAAGTGACTTTTGATGTCGGAATTAAATCAAGCGATATTAAAACAGATTCCAATTACATAATTATCTTTAAGTAAATATTTTATTTTTTTATTATTTTTTTTTTTATTAATTTTTTTATTTTTTTATTTTTTTTTATTTTATTAATATTTTATCATTAGTTTTCTCAAATTTTCTTACTTAATCCTCTTCATGTTTTCCATTGTCCTCTGTCCTGGGCCAGCCATGATATTTCATTGGTTGAAAGATAATAATAATAATAAATAATCATAATAAAGATAAAGATAATAATAATAATAATAATAATAATATTATTATTATTATTATTAATAATAAATACACCACAATGAACATAGCGAAAACGATAATCATAATAAAGATAATAATAATAATAAATAATCATAATAAAGTTAAAGATAATAATAATAATAATAATAATAAATAATAATAATAATAATAATAATAATAATAATCTTATTATTATTGTTATTATCTTTATTATGATTATTTATTATTATTATTATCTTTATTATGATTATCGTTTTCGCTATGTTCATTGTGATGTATTTTTTCATTCTTACCTCCATGGCTTTATGTAAGCTGTGAACGTCGTACTCGGTCGGAGTCTGCATAAGCGCCAGTATTGTCTCCTCGTAGTTTCCGCTCAAATCATCTTTGAGGTCCTGAATCAAATCCTTTGAAAAACATATTTACGATTCAGTTTAACATACTCAATTAAAAACTGAGCTGATGTTCTCTTATAAGGCAATTGGTTACCGTAATTAAGCATATACTGATATAAAAAAAAACATTCAACATGAAGTAGTGACTAGTTTTAATGACAATACACAACAAGTACCCGGTACGGCTCATCTATTTTTACTTTTTTTAAATTTTTATTTTACGGCTCATCTATTTTTACTAACTGATAGAAAATTTACGTAAGTACTCTTCACGTCTGACCGTCAGAACAAAAAATTAGGACACAAATACATGTTGGGCTTGGATCCCATAGAGCCGTTAAAAAGTAGGCCTACTATAATTACTAATAATCTTAGACATTAATTTATGCCTCAACTCTGCGCCATCATCGTCATTGTCAAAATTTACTTACTTTTCCGTATGCTGTTTTATAGTATTCCCTGATTTCCTGTCGCTGAGCATTGGTGCGATTGGCTAGGACAGCCGTTATCTGATCCTCATCGGTTCCTGTCAAAAATAGAAATGCTTAAGTTCTAAAGAAGGGCTCAAGGAAATTTCTTGTTTGCTAATAAGTATTTAGTTGGTGTTGATAAACCAGTATGATAAACGAGCTATGGTAAGCCTGATTTCCTTAAAAAATAAAAAAAGGAGCCCCGATTCAACTGACCAATCAGTATCACCGAAAGACATGTCGGCGATAGCGTGTAGCGATTTTATGGAAACTAAACTATATAGGCATAATTGAAAACATCTTCTGGTCACAAATGTTCTATTCTATCATTTTGCAAGTGCAGATGAAAGATTTAGAATTAGTGGATATAGGATTTAAAACACTGCATTGCGCCCCCCCCCCACCCCGCCACCGTAAATCTGCATCTTAGTGCTACCACTATTCCCACCCTACCTTGCAGGGACAGATACAGGAGTTAAAGTTCAAATCAAATACCTAATGAAAACCGATGCATTTTTTTCAATCAAGTATAGATGGAGTTTTAAAGCAGAGGTTCTGTCTCACTTATTTAGGAAGCCAATTAGTAAAACTGTCAACAAACAATTAACGAGTATGTATTTGTAAATATCTTATATTTGTCGGAAAAATGAATTTTAAAACAATAATTAGTTGCCGGTAATTCTAAGCAATGAAACAACGAATAAATCCGTGTGCTATAGCCTTTAAACAAAAAAGACAGTTAAATTATTGATAGAACTGATGACTGCATCATTTATACCCGGAATATTAATTCGTTGGTAAACAATCATAACTAGGCCTACACTAGAGCAAAGCAATTCTAAAATACTGTGCCTGGATCTGCGTATCATTATTAATCATGTGAATGTGATTTTATCTTACCTAGCCCTTTCATAGCATTCTTCAGGGCCCTGGCATCTTCTTCTTTGTTGAATTTGCAATGCGCTGATCGTATAGTACCCATTGCAGCCTAATAGAAGAATTGTGTTTCAGTTTACTGTACTGATATTACGGTGTCGTTTCATGGACAGCTTAAACGTACACTGATTATTATACCAGCATAAACTGTTAAAAAAATCTTATTCATCATAACATTGGTTTATAGTGGGGTGAAAATGAGTGACAAGAGTGACTCATTAAAAAAAAAAAAAAGCTGTATGAATATTCCTTTTATTGCCTTTTATTTAATGATAATATTTATATGCGTATCGCGTGCAAAATAATTGTTGTAGAGTATGCTCCACTTGTAGCCCGCAGGTGGCTCTCAGGAATATTTTCATGAATTATTCTAACCTTATAATCTGCACTAGTGTATGATACGTAACTATATTGAATGATTAGTAGTGCATTGCGTATCGAATAACCGGTTGTCTGCTCACCATATGTGTAATTTTGTAAAGATAATATTTCTCTTTTACATAATAATAACTATTTAACCTGCTGTCGCTTATACATAAAGAGCTTATTTATCAACAATACAAAAAAAAAACAATTGAAGCATAATCAACATTCATAAAATTACATATATCCTATATTATTAATATGTAATAGAAAAATCACAAACATTCTATTAAAGCATTGAGTTTTTCATTACCCACAGTAAATTATTAACTGTTTATAAAAGCATCTAGTTCATGTATACTTTGTTACGATACGTTTTGTTTTTTACAAGAAAAACATTCCAATCAAATTATCAACCTTTCAATGAGACAGATTAGTATGCCTGTGTGCTCAAAATAATTCAGTATACTTAACTACAAACGCTTCATCTGCCAGCTAATTAAAGGGTATACGAAGAATAAAGAGCGCTATTTTGTGTGCGAAGAATAAAGAGCGTTATTATGAATACCGTACGTCTGTTAATATTAGTGGGATAAAAAAAGAACATATGAATTGCTTTGTATATTTCTTATTGCAGACGAAATTTAGCAAAATGATAGATTGCTTTATAGTTATTTATTTTTTGCTAAAATACTTTAAATTAGATATGATGTACAATAGACACTGCAGTTTGATGTACCAGGGTGCTAGCAGAAATTTCAAAATGGCCACCATATTTAAGCATTTTGACTATATAATAATTAAAGTTTATGAAATTAAACTATTTGATTGTATTCAAATGTTATCAGGGACATGCACTTTACATTTAAGCCTAAATAATATTTCACTCCATTATATTAAAATTAAGATCCAAAATGGACGCTATCTTTATCATTTTATCTGAACATGGGCCTATAGGATATGTAAGAATTTCATGTCTGGAATGATTTACAGTATCTATGCTATAGGCCCTAACAATTGTATAACCCACATTGTAGAGCCAATATATTTATAAATAATATGGAAGTTTAAAGCAATGTGAAAATATTTAGTTGTGTGACTTTAGACCACCTAATAAGCATGATAAATCGTGTCCGTAAGCAATAAAATAAAATATTGTCAATATTGGTTAATTATTGCCTAAAATGTAACCTGATAAAATAATACCTTCTTCAAACACTTTAAATATAAGCCGGCATATTTGCGAAAAGCCCACTGGGTGTTTTTTATTTCAATATAAATGTAGGCATAATATAAAAATATTGTACAATTATATTATTTACAATTGGTACTGCGATGCAAATAATACAATTGTATTATAGGGCCTACAGGTTGTACTGTTAATTGACAAAGAAGAAATGTGGTTTTTTTTTTTTTTTTTTTTTTTTTAATTTAATTATCGATTGGCAGCAAAAAGCAGAATTGCATAAAATTTACAATAAAAAATTCAATACACTAATATCTAACAATAAATACAATAAAATTCATACCGTACACGCCTACACAAAATACAATTTTTATTAAAATAATATGTCTAAAGTTATGTTTTTTTTTTTTGTTTTTTTTTTGTTTTTTTTTTTTTTGCTAGTTCTCATTGGCTGCCAAGGGGTCAGGGTTTTATCAGCATTTTGTGTCGCATATATTAACCGAGTGGATCGGAGCTTTTAAGGAGTACTGACATGTAGAAAACTTTAAAATATTTCTACTACTTAAAACGCCAATTGAACGCCAAATTTAGCGGGGTTTTTCACAGGGTGGGCCCCGGAGAAGCCTTACCCAGAGGCCTCAGACTCTTGCTACACCCATTGTCAAAGAAAACACCAGGATTACTGTATAATGACTAAATAATTCCCTCGCAACGGCATGTAAAGACAAGTAGCCCCACTGCTATCATCAATTGTGCTTGTATAGCGCATATTGCAAGAATCTCTATGAGCTTTCCAGAAAATTAGAGAAAAAAAAAATTAAAATTAGTCAAAAAGAAAAAGAAAAAGACTATAAAAAATGTTGGTGAAAGAGGAATGTCTTGAGACGGGATTTGAAGGAACTGACCGAAGGAGCCGTTCGAAACATCCCATGCTAGAAATATATAGGCCTACCGTCTGCATTCAAGTGTGGAAAAACCATAACCATTAAATACAATATTGAACACATTTAAAGATAGAATGAGTTATTAACTTTCATCGAGACACAACCTAAAATAAAACGTATAACTAATTTACAAACTTTCTTCTAATACACAAATTACCAGCCAACGTATAAACGAAGTAAATGTACTATTTATAGGCCTACAAACATATTGTTTCTCATTTTATCTAGTCTAATCATTATCTACACCAGAAATTCAGATATCGAATTTTATTTTTTATATTTTTTTTATACTCATCACAGCATAGGCCTATATATTTTAATCCATCTACTATGGGAGGTAAGTTGCAAGAAAATGAAACAAAATGTCAACATTGCCATTTTATAAGGGTTTCTCAACGAATATGGTAAGTGTATTTTCAAACATATTTTTTTCTCATTTTATTTTTCAATCGAAATCTAATACCTATTTATACAAGCAATTAACATTTTGAATTTTATTTTTTATATATTTTTAATAGATCATAAACGGTAGACCTATACAATATATGATTCCCATCTTCTATATGGGCGTTAAAAATTGGATGAGAATTTAAAAATTTAATGTCAAAATTTCCTTACCTCGCTCATTATGATCTGGTCCTAAAATCAATGAATAATTGTTATTTGATTTCTCACAACAGTATGTTTGCGGCTTTCGGCTGATGACATCTTTTATAGGAACCACGGGATTGGATAAAATTACGTGGTGGTCACATGTTGTCTATTGTTTTTTTTAAATATTATGTTATTGACTTACCAGCTTCAAATAAAAAGCTTAGCTTATCCCCAAGGTTGTTCAGATTTCACTGCTGACGAAAAGGTGTGTCATTTTCCAGACGGACTTACCTGGGAAAGGATGTCAGGTGATTTACCTAACCTAAAAAACGAAGATAATAAACATTTTTGTTAAGTTATCTAAAACCGATAGCCTATATTGTTTACAGTATTTTTTTTTTCCTTTTAATCTTATTACGAGAATTCTAAGAGAACATTGTCATATATGGTACCTTACGATATAAATAAGCTGATCAGTGCTGTCACATTAAATTATTTCTGTATACATGAATCCACGAATATATCGGGGCCCAGAGGTACTGTTATGTTATAGTACAGTTTTTCGAACAAAATATAAGTAATGTACAGTATTATATAATAGGGGTGACGACAATTGGGGCCGTGGGAGTAGGGCCCCTCGTCGGGGAGACAAACTTCGTTAGGAAGAAAACATATTATAGGCCTATGTATTTTCTACTGTACATTAATAATGTACTCTAAAATGGATTGAAGTCTTTGCAACCCTTAAATTGGCATAGTTTCCGGGGGCCTCAAAGCCTACTCCGCTTTCGAGAGATTGAGCTAAACTCGACAACGCCCATGCTCTCGACCTCGCCCATCCATCCCCTCCCATTCTCGGGAACATCGAACCCCATCGTCGGGAAAATCCTGACGCCCCCTACATGTATTTATCTTGTTAAATTTTACGATTCCAACTGATAGGACTCCATCATCAAATGTACTACAGTAGTAACATAATTTGTATAATATTGAAATACCTGAATTACTATCTAGAGGCTACAATAAGTAACGCATATTATATTTGACATAAATAAATATTAATCTTCTGGAATACCATATGTTTATGGTTGTTAATAAAAACGTCCCAGAGGCATATTACAGATGTAGTGTACTGAAATTAATATACTATTTTTGTTTAATTGTAATGTAAACATGGTGATTAAACGATATTTATATATTGGCACATGTTCAATTATATTTATTACGAAATGTTAAAATGTATAATGTAACAATGCCAACTGAATACAAAGTACATTATAACATGTAAATTTATTAGGTTGACTTTGAAGGCGTATGTGTTTGGCATAAGCCGATTGACGGTTGTGAACCACTGTTAAAATATTATTGTATGTCGATGAAAATGTACGCGAGAGCGCCGTATCATTACAGTACTAGCATTTTGCAAATATACAATAAGCTTCTATTCTAGGATCATATTTGCAATATTCTTTTCATTTTTATAAAATATAAATAATAAAATATAATTATCATCCAGCTACTAGCCACTATTAAATTTTATTGAAAAACATATACAGGTCTCCTCCTAATAAAAAAAAACAAAACTCCAATTAAAGACCAAATCTGCAGAAAGCCATGGAAACCCTCGTGGTGTTTAATTGGGCAGAGACTTGCACACCAGTACCAAAAGTAATGAGCACATATTCAATAACCCATAATCAAGAATGTAAACATCCTCGCAACAAGAGTGGTGGTGCCAGGGAGGGAGGGGTCAGGGGGAAGTGCAATTCCCCCCACCACCGTTAGACAGGCCTGGACACCCGTCATCCGACGCCACGACGAGGTCGTTGGACTGAAATATCACTTTGCCTATTTGAATAATGTTATTTTAATTGCTGATCCTTAATATTGTGGTCTAAAAGCACAGTTTTAGCCATATTTAAGCCACGAATACTCTTGTGAACCCCCCCCCCCCCGATGGCCCCCCCCCACACACACACACACCAACCAGGGATTATATTCAGACCTTGACTGTGGCTTAGTCAGCTAATTATCTTTTCTAAATTGGAAATTTTAGTGTAATAGTCAATAATTGTAGGCAAATAAAAGACAGATGATATGTTAGTGACATTGTTTTTTTGTTTTTTTTTCCTTTTGTGATTTTATTCAAGAAATGTTTGTTATGTATTTTATATGTAATTTCTGATTAAACAAGCAAACACACAGATTGTCTGTGTTACGTTTTTATGTCGGAATGAATAAAAAGAATTGAAGTGAATGGCAAAATGATAGACTATATAAATATATATATACAATTTATTACACGTAAACCGCATTTGTCTGCAAACTCGACCTATTAAAATTATATTTGGCATTCATAAAATTGTATTACGGTATTAATGATAAGCATGATTTCAAAGAAGACGACAGTGATTTTTAGCCACGGAGGCGATTGCTTTCTAAACACCATATATTTTGTGAACAAAACATGAAAAGGTTTGTGACATAACTCAACTTAGGGCTTGTTCCCCCTCCCCCATTCCTTTCCCTCTAAAATTTATAAATGTCATTGGATACCAATGTCATATATTGAAAGAAGGAAAAATGTCTGCCCCCTCTACCGTTTGAAAAAAAAATCAAGATCAGTCCCTGCACCTGCATCATTGAATATATTTATTTACTTATTTGTTTATTCTTCAAATTCGACATATCATGATAAATATTTGTACGAAAAAGCTTAAAAAAAGAAGACCTTGCCCAACGTAAACGAAAAAACAACACCAAGGTCTCTTAATCAGGCATTTCGATTTAAAAAATGGCCAGAAATGGCTCTGCGTTAAAACATGGTAATTGGTAATAAACAGATCTAAAGAATTTTGGATTAAATGATTATTCGTAATTATTCGTAATTACAAGATCACAGCTCACCAAGGTCGTTAATCGATCATGTGAGTTCAGGTAACAAGGCAATGTCAAATATATTAAATATACGGGTATGCATAAATACCGACCTCCTTTAAGTAAACACAATATGAACTAGGCTTGTCTGTTTAAACAACAGAACATAGGGCTTTTCCCCATTGATTTAATGAGAAATGAAGTTGAACTTGCAAGAAAAAGAAAAGTTGTTAAAAAGTATAAAGCAAAAATTTGACAATTTAGGGGTTTCAAAGGCTTAAGTATTAATCGATTTTGGAGTCTACTAATATGTACAAAATACATATATTTTTCTTTTCTCTCCGACAAGTTGTGTTTTTCCCCGACAGGGGGCCAGCTCCCTCCGACGGAGGAGGGCACTGGCCCCAAACCCCCTGGCGCCACCCCTGGTCGCAGGTTCGAATCTTGTCAGAGGCATTTTAGTACACAATGTATTTATTTATTTAGTATCGTTGAGAGCTATGCTACAAAGTGTATTATTATGTCCTTTATTAGAACACTGTATACCTTTCTTTGATGATTATATATATATATGTATATGTATATAATATATAATGAGAATTTGATTCACGTTGAGAAAGTTCTGAGGACAGGACGAAATATTCGTGTGCAACAAAATACTTATGTTCCTCCAATACGTCAACCGTTTCATTTGATTTTATCAATGTCTCTATTCTGCAATTGTAGGCCTACTTTTAGTTGATGGCAGTAAAAATATATGCTAAGAAATTATTATATAACAATTTATATTAGTGCTATCTGGTATTTGTCGATTGATTTGAGGCAAGGAGTGTTATAGCACCTCCTATTATCTGTAGGATGTTATCAGTATCGTTCATGTTTAAAACACTATTATAGCATTGATGCCTATATCAATAATAGTAATAATAATAATAATAATAATAATAATAATAATAATAATAATAATAATAATAATCACAATCATCATCATCACTATCATTATCATCATGCGCTTACCATCTGTCCAATATGTAAACAACCTTCTCTCGACTCTCCATCCAAGGTGTGGGACCGGTTCTACTTTGAAATCTGGTGGCGCCAGTCAAGGTATATTGAAAGTTGTAACCAACCAAGCCACATTCTTACTTTTAATAGTTAAATGTGTTTGTAATTTTTTTGCCAACATTCTCTTACAATTTAACACAAATGGATATACAGTTAATTTGGATAATATATTTTATTTGCAAATATTGGGAAAACTAAATCACGAAGACGAATCAAAATTGGATAATAGATAATTAAATGTTAAAAAACAATACAAAGAACTACAACCAAGAATAACAATCAGTTTAATTTAAAAGCCATATCAACTGATATTGAAATTATTTTAATTTTGCAAACGTTTATAATAATTTCAATTTAATTTGTAATAATATATTTAGTCAGAGATTAAGTAAACGATTGTTAAGTTAATATACTTCAGTAATGTCTTACAATGTTAAACCTATACTGTCTCGTATCCTGTCGCCATATATGGGCTCACATTTAAATAATGAATCCTTTTTGTGTGTTTAAAATGAATTATTTTAATTATCATCTAATATACAACCACAATTAGGTATGCTTTAACTGCCTATTCCTGACCGAAGCAAATTTGTCTTAAAGTTTGGTTTTTAGAGAAAAAAGAATTGTTAGAAAGATGTGGGTCAGCAATATAAACTGTAAATCGTTTTCAGTTACCTCGTCCTATAGGCCTAGTCTTTTTAAATCTGAAAATCTAGTGACAGTACGATACCCTTCCAGGAGGATTTAAGTTTATTTATTACATTCTTCATTGCAGTGTTGCCAGTGGAACGAGTAGTGGTGCGCATGGCCCATGATAAATGTTTGTGATGTCGTCTGCAAGATCTCGATTGTATATCTCCTGATATTTGAGGACCGTTTTGCACAAACTAACCTATGGAAACAATTAAATAAATCTGGTTTAAACCTGGGTGGAGATATGGATTGGTAGATTGATTAGAGAGATGTGATGCACATCGGAAAAAGTTCCGATAAAAAAGCTAATATAATAATTAAATTGGTAGGCCTTAATATGTTAGCCTTTTTCTATTTTTAGCCATTAGAACACCCTCTTAACAGCCCCGACCCTCACCCGAACCAGGTTTTACGAGCATAAAAAGCAATGCATTAATTATGTTGCATAAATTAAGCCGAGCGCCCAGTGTGTCGTACGGCGATCGTACGACCGCCGTAGGCCTACGGGAATCCAACTCCGCTGCCTGTGAGTGGTAGACGACTCAACACCGTCTGTATTAGTTGCTTCAATTGGATTTGCATTCCTGCTGAATTCGCTAAGTTGTCTAAGGCGTCTGCATAGACAGAAGTGTGTCCCAGGTTCGAATCCCAGTTGAGGAATGTTTCACACTCGAAGATTCCTCTTCTTTAACGTTCGAAATTTATATATAATTACAACATTACCGCAAGACGGTTTAGGATTTATCTCTTAATAATATTATTATTATATTATTACATCATGAATTTATATACCTTTGCACAATCTACCAGTGTTCTTTCAACTGCTTGTTCATCAAGCGTCGTACCGGTTGCAAGACCCAGTGCGAAGAAAATTTTCACGGCGCAGAATTTTTCGTCGTCACTGATATAATCAACTGAAGTAACAGTAGTAGAAATTATTATAATGGTTATATAAAGAAATTCATTATACTTCGTTTCATAGACAATCATCACAGCTAGGTGTATTATATTAGCTTAAACATAATGAACGTAAATGCTTTATAGTATTTAAAAGTATTTGAAATGAAATAATGCGGTAAATGAAAAGCAGGAAAACAATATTGTATAGTAATGAATTTTAGAAACATAACAAATTAAAATAGCATAGTCTGCGTTTCAACTTTTAGGAGAAATCGCAAAAAGAGAAAAACCTTTGTAAACTCGTTGAAAAAACCCCTAACTTGTATTTTTACCAGTGATGTCATCAAAGAATAGGCATAACTCCCTATTCTATACCCGCACCCTTCGTTCT
>NW_022726550.1:546450-548950 GCF_011630105.1 Anneissia japonica
TATATATATATATTAACTATACATGTATAAAATTATAAAAGAAAATAAATAATTTTATGGCACCACCCCTTCCGCTTCGAAAAGTAATTTCATTATTTGAGGCTCTCTGACCAAAAAAACTGTTGTATGCCCATATAGTCAAGATGTGCCTGTGTATTAGTCATGATGTGATGTCATCATGACCATATTTAGGCATGTCACATGTTTCTGTCAAATAAAATTTAATAGTGTGGACCTACCAATGTTGAGAAGAGACGCCTGCACACTCCCGGTGATCTTACGTCGTATGTGATACTGTACCCAGCGTCCATAAGTCTGTGTAAATCAAAATGAAAACTCTAGACTCTTAAGACACAATTTGCACATGAAATTCACTTTCCTTTTCATAATAAGCATAGGCCCATGAAGAATAATACTTTGTGTGTGCTTTGCGTATTTTATTTTATTTGTTCACCTGCCTAAGTAAAAAATCAGTACTTGTGTAAGAAATTGAATTTGCTGGTTCAGGGTTAATCACAATCAATATTCAACAACAGTATTGTTTAAAGACCCATACATTGTCGAAGATTATGAAATATTATTATGTTTATTTGACAATAAATGTTTGAATAAGCAAATATAATTGTGTAAATTTTCCTTTTCCTAAAAGAGATGTAGGGCGGCATGCCAAAGGGCGATAATAACATCTTAATTCTGATAGCTTAATTGTCTTTTCTTTTTGTGTTATTATGTTCTGGTATCAGTATCATGTGTAGAGAGACAAAGTGGCCTTAGATTGGCTGCCAAGCTAATATCAGAACAATATCAGAGTTCGGTATTCTATTTTATAAACGACTTAGGCCAACTGGAAAAATAGTAGAAGTGTCTCGAAAAAGCTACAGAGAGAAATATTTGACTTCAATTAAATAAATATTATTTTGCGGTTTGATTCTATAGAAGTTATTTTTAAAACGTACGAACTAAAATGATATACCAAAACAAGCCAAATTTATTTGAAATGGTCCTCAAGCACCTACGTTAGAACTGTACTATGTACTGAATAGGCCACCAGATTAAAGAATAAGAATTACTAAGCAGTAAAATAAAAATAATGTGTACGAAATTGCAAGTAAATTTAGCATGACTTTGCTTCTTTTTTTTTTAAAGATATAAAAATAAATGTGACTGTGTTACAAGACAGAGGAAATCCTGTCCATCACCAGCACAAGCTGAGGTTATAATATATAAGCCTATATTATATGTAACTGTATAGCAAACCCAATCTCACCATGGATATACAAAGTGGTGTCAATAGGATTTGCCGGGGAGTCGGATGACCCTGACAAGAGCATAAGTTATTTGAGCGATGGGCAACCCACAATACTCACGAGAGGGGTCAATGGGGAAAAGCCCTCGGAGACTCCGATAATTTAAGGATTAGAGCTGTCTCACATTTTCCTTCCAGATTTTTTCCACGACTGGGGAGGGGGAAGCTTTCACCGACTGGGCAAAAATGCACTATAAAGTCTTATTTGTTTATTCTTGCACTTATTGTATTGTTTATGTATGTGATGCTATGGAGTATTGATATTTAACGACATATACAGCTTTAAGACTGCCGCATCCGCAGGGGAGGCAGAGGATTTGCCAGACGGCAGTCCGTTGACCCCGTCCGGGGTTTTGGGATGGGCTGATGTCCCAGATGAGAGCAAAGTGATCGGGTGTCGCTCAACATCTTCCTAAATTGGTACAGAAGACCACGCATATTAACACTTTTTCTCTCCGACGAATTCTATTTTTTCTCCTCGACGGGGCCCAGCTCTCATCTCCCATCCCACTGGCGCTAGCCTTGTGCCGCATTATATGTCAACAGTAGTTACAGTGTAGGTCTACCGTATTTATTATTATTGTTGTTATTATTATTATTATTATTATTATTATTATTATTATTATTATTATTATTATTATTATTATTATTACTATTATTATTATTATTATTATTATTATTATTATTATTATTATTATTATTATTGTATTTTTTACCGATTTATATTGGTTGAACACTTCGTTGAGATGTGTTTTATCCTTGGCGCCAAGTATCCTCAGTATTTCGTGCGCATCGGATATAAGTGTAGCCTAATGGATAAGATAACATAAAAATTGTACATAATATTTCTGTTTTATAATCTTTTATAATCAATGAAGTAGGCCTAAGTATTATAAAATTAAATTGCCTAACCTTAGTTATTGATTCAAGCCGACAGAAACTAACAGTGTACAGTAGGTTTACGTTTAATAATAATCTGCAAGCCTATAGTCCTGAATACCAATGTATGCCTATTATTATAGTAATTTCATTAGAAAAATAAAAAACATTTCTTAATTGAAGTAGAAAGTAGGCCTACGTATTTCTCAACCAAGAATTATCCTATATTTTTACATCTATAGGTTCTGTACTTTGGCTTTAAATGATTAAATTATTCCACGATTGCAGTTTCCCGTTTACTCACCTGTCGCAAAT
>NW_022726550.1:551450-556394 GCF_011630105.1 Anneissia japonica
ATAATGTTAATGATAACGATAATATAATATGATAATGATAATTATAATTATAATGTTAATGATAGCGATAAATATAACATGATAATGATACAAATACCGATCCATAAGCCGCTTTGTAGTATTTGCTCATGCGCAGTCGGTCACTGGCACTGCCTTTTGCGAGTTTCTCAGCTACCATGGTAATATTAGGATCTACATGATAAACATATTTAACGGTGCAAATACTTTCTTTGGTTTCATAACATAACATATCATATCAAAGACATTGAAACTATGTATTTCTAGGCCAGTGAGCTGAATTAACGTAGTGTACATTAGGCCTAGATGTTTTGTATTGAAAATTGAGTACAATTTTATAATATTATAAAAATATATCTGTTTGTCATACCAAATCATGTGATTACAAATGGAATAAATTAAGCAATTAAATTCTTACAAAACAATACATAGGCTTATATATAAGAATATATACTGTCTCTTATACACATCTAGATGTGTATAAGAGACAGATCTTACTATATATATAATGTATATATTCATATATCAGTACTGTACTTAAACGTTTTAATGTTTTATAATTTTTAATTTTTTAATATTTTATAGCCATATAACCAAGCGAATTTCCTTTTGGATAATAAAGTATTTTTGAATTGAATTGAATATATATATATAT
The DNA here is from genome assembly GCF_011630105.1 of Anneissia japonica. Taxonomy (NCBI): domain Eukaryota; kingdom Metazoa; phylum Echinodermata; class Crinoidea; order Comatulida; family Comatulidae; genus Anneissia; species Anneissia japonica. The sequence continues at coordinate 552,124 of NW_022726550.1, forward strand.
GAAGTTGATGCAATGGCTTAGTATACGGCTGAAACGGAGACACTGATAAAATTGAGTCTTACCTAAAGACATCAATTCACTTCTTACCGCTCTGGTGTCTTGGTCAACATTCGGTGTTTTCAGAATGGAACACTGTGAAATTGTATGAATAGTAGAGTAATGATAACGAATGTAATAAAATATAATGAATTATGGGGTGATCGAAAAATAGCTTTCCTATCCTGTACAAAGGTAAAACGTTTGATCTCAACATAAAAATACTACTTAAATACCTGATACTCTCTGTACTCAGCGGATGTGTGGTTACAGGGAGTGGATGTACATGCGTCATTTTTTTGCGTTTCGCGCACGCGATATTCCTGGTCATTATCTAAGCAAAGAACCCATTGCGTCCACGGAGATGGTTCGCAAGATGCTTCACTTTGGATAACAAAATAACATGTAGAATAGATTAGTGCAATAAGTAGCTCGCGTGTATTTAGCATGTTGCTTGCGTTGTCTGTTATCAACGAGTTGGTGGAGCTTCGTTCGTGTGTGAACCAGATTTTGTACGTCAGTGATGGTATATACTGTATTATGTAAGTTGATATCCTTAGAAACGCAACATCTTGTGTGGTGATTCGGCTCATTAGCTGAAGAGATTGTTCCTGCCACCACAGTTTTCCATGCTATATAGAATCACATCTCAATCAAGGTTTATGAATTGTTTTCAATATTTAGGTCTCTGCTCTGTGACTTTAGTAAATGATAATAAAATTAATAATAATAATAATAATAATAATAATAATAATAATAATAATAATAGCAATTTTATTAATAATAGGTTTTTAATATTATTAATGATGATGATAATGATAAATAATAATAATAATAATAATAATAATAATAATAATAACAATAATAATAATAATAATAATAATAATAATAATCTTTTTAAATCATCAAGATTAGGCTTATAATGCAAAAAGCTTTGAGATTCTACATAGGGTAGGCTCCTCATTGTTGGCCTACACAAATCTAATAGTTCGTATATTTATAGGCCTATTTGGTATTTGCTGTTAAAGGATAAAATGGATTTGACGTCCGAATTAAATTAAATATGAATGAAATTTACCAATTTAATCCTAAGTAATTGAAATATGAAATTTCGTTTATTAATTCTTTATAAATTCTAACTGATAATCCCTGCAACAATTAAGTGCTGATGAAATAGGCCAAATATTGTCCTATTTTTGTATCAATTTCCAATAAAGTATTGATTATCTGCAGTGAGATGATAGTTAGGCTATTATATTGGCCTTATCTTAGTTTACGAGTAGGCCCGACGGCAATTTTGTTGCTGCTTGCCAAGTTATTTAAACACCTATTTTGTACGGCTCTCCATAATTATTATTATTATTATTATTGTGTGTGCGCTGAACCGTCGAGATCTCTTGGTCCCCAGTTCAATTCCCATCGCTGCCTCTCCTTGTGTTTCAGCTAGAGGGCTGAAATGCAAGTTACAATAGCGCACCGTCTTTCGGATTAAACGTTTATTAAGCCGTTGGTCCCGTGTGCATTATATGGCCCATGTGCACGTTAAAGAACGCAGTACACTCTTCGGAAAAAGAGTAGGGGGTTGTCTCCCGGTGTACTGCCCAATCACCACCAGAAGGACCCCACTGGAAATAAGTCTTCTTCTAGACTTTCCTGGGCTACCCTTGGTGTTTACACCGAATAAATCCAATCCAACTATTAGTTTCTCCATTCTCTTATTCATCTACAATCTAGCGCCACCATGTGACCACGGAGGTTAATGTTGTGAATTGTGATGTTATTTTTAGTATCGCAAGGCTTACGTATTTATCGGTATTAACGCGTACAGATGGTATGCGTATGTTAGTATGAAACAGCAGAGCTACGTAGGTTTAGCAGGCAATGGTTGCCTAGACTAGGCGTATATAATATCCAGGTGCAGCTTTTCAGTATACATTTGCAAAGTCAGTAACAAGGAATATAAAGAGAGATAATCGGTAGGTTTTCCCTAACTAAATCATTAACTTTTTAAGTGTCGTCATTCGCTAAATATGGTGATGTCTTGTGTATCCGCACATTGTTGTTAAAACAGTCAATATCACGCTACTGCAATCTCTGTGTGGGTAAACACAAATCAGAATCAGGTATGGTAGAACTTAATCTACCAAAATGTATCTTGATGGTAGATAGGCCTAGTATAATTGTACCAAAAGTAACAGACCATGTATGACGTATATGATATATTCCAACTTCAGCAGTGAAGCACTGAAGCAATAGATAGTCTATTCAATAGTTCCCTAGTATTCATAGAAAAATTTGCGTGATAAAAAGGCCCTGTGCTAACCAGGGAACAGAAATTTCCCTGTTGAAACTGAAAACATCCGTGTTGTACTGTACTTGTTATTGCTTTGGAGCTATTGTTGTGTAATAATAATAATAATATTTATTTGGTATTTCACTTATCAGTGGCAGCACACAAGTAGGCCATGTGGCGCGTAATCAGAGGTCAAACAAAACAGGACGACCTATATCGTTGCTAGTGATGTAAAGTACCGTATCAAAGTAAAAAGGTGTCTGAATGGAGGAACCAGTCAACTCGTCCCGTTGCAATCTCGCCCCCTTACAAACTCGCCCCTTACAAACTCGCCCCCTAACAAACTCGCCCCCTGTCTCTGCACAGTCGCACCTTACAAACTCGTACATCTTAGCAAACTCTCCCCTTGACAAACTCGCCCCCTTGTCAACAAGAATATTTAAGGGTTTCAAAGGCTTAATTAATTGATTTTAGGGTCTACTAATATGCAGATAATACATATAATTTTCTTTCTCCTCCCCGCCTCCTATTAAACTCGCCTCCTAACAAACTCGCCCCCTAACGAATTCGCTTTTGAACAAACTCGCCCCCTAAGAAACTCACCCCCCTAACAAACTCGCCCAACCTTTCGGTTACCGCGCCGCAGGTTGGTTTTAAGCATAGAGCTTTTAAACAACTATAGTGCTGACAAGATGGCGAAGCAATGCAGAGTTGTGTATGTGTACCATCCAAGATGGCTGCCGTAGGAAAGCGCCACCTCCAGGCGTACTATGCATATTATTACCATAAATAAGCCCTCTGACTGACTATTATTTCATTAATGATAATTAGTATTGATAATAACAAATTATTAAACTATCGTAGCCAAAAAGAGGCCAAGTAGAGCATCTTATTCAAAAATAATAAAAAAATTAAAATCGTGTACATTACACGTACCATACACCGCAACGCTCGAGTTTCAAACATACGGGTAACTAGCTGTACTAAACTTTCTGAGTAAATTGAGGGCGCCATTGAAAATGATACTACTTAGGCGAAATTTGATTGGCTGAATCTATGGCAGCCATCTTGGATGGTACACACGCACAGTTCTGCGTATTTCTAACATCGAATGCATTGCAGTTAGCGCTCTAGTATTCTTATTATATCTCTATGGTTTTAAGTAAGTAACTCTCTACTGCCCTCTATCATTTTTTCCCTGAGAATCTCACTCAGTTCGTACCTCACACACCCCCTCTTTCTGCCAGCTATGCTGGATCCGGCCCCTGCGTGTATTCCTACAAACTTTTAAATCAATTTCAATCTATCTTGGGCCAGTATATTAAAAAAATACATCAGAAAATATTTGTTTTACTTATGACGAAATAAACATCTCAATTTTACACTTGTTTGTATCATTAAAAAAGAACCTCCAATACAGATATAAGCCTACTAGCGATATTTTGATTTATATTGATAGAGGGCGGTAGAGAGTTATACTTAAAACCAACCTGCAGCGCGGTAACCGAAAGGTTATGGGCGAGTTTGTTCGAAAGCGAATTCGTTAGGGGGCGAGTTTGTTAGGAGGTGAGTTTGATAGGGGGCGACTGTGTTGTGTTAGGGGTCGAGTTTGTCAAGGGACGAGTTTGTCAAGGGGCGAGTTTGCTAAGGGGTGAGTTTGTAAGGGGCAACTGTGCAGAGACAGGGATCGAGTTTGTAAGGGGGCGAGATTGCAAGGGGCAAGTTTGATAGGGGGCGAGTTTGTAGGGGGCGAGTTTGATAGGGGGCGAGTTGACTGGTATCCATCTGAATGCTGTCAAAGTTTGCGAATGGTTGCGAACAATTTGGATTACAACTGTTTACCACCAATTACATTGCAACCGGTCGCAATGCAAAGTCTAGTCTGAATAGGGTATAAAACAACAACTTAAAGCTAGACAAATGTAGAACTTTAACTTAAGGC
>NW_022726550.1:558280-559793 GCF_011630105.1 Anneissia japonica
GGGGCCATTTTATGCATACTTTTTCAACTACCTTGCTTTGATGATTAAGCTAAATCATAACTTTAAAAGTAATTATATATAATACTCATAATTGTTAGCATTGTCGGATTAACACTAATGACAATTTACTTTGATGAAACTGTTCATTAAGCAACTTTTTATTTTGTAGACTAAAATTATATTCTTGCTATCAATAACTTTGGTTATCAGCCATCATTTTTATAATGAAAGTAATGGAAATTGTAGTATTATACTTATAAATAGAAACCTCATTCTTATTAGCAGTTATTTAAACCAAACTGATATCAGGAATTTGTTCTACTACTACTACTACATTTACCAAAGCAACATGCTATGTTTAAGCATCAATATTTAAAATACATAATTATACATGACACTTTACTCATAATTTCTTTTATTTTAATAAAACTGAAAAAGACAACTTATCCTGGACTCTTTCAAACTTGCACCATGCTATGCTTATGAGTTTAATAGTTCAAATGAGATTGTTTCAAATCAGAGATATAAATGTTATTAGTTTAATTTCAAAAAGACAGACTGAAATATTGAATTTTTTCTTTTAGTAGCATGCTATGTGTTTCGTCTATTAAAATATGTACATTAAAAAATTGTTGTATGGATTAAACATTTGGTATCTCTTCTTTTTACAGTCAATAAATAGAAAAAAAGGGGGTAACCATAGGCGTAGATCCCGGGGGTTGGGGGGATATATCCCCCCCAATATTTGACAAGGGGGATGGTCCATTGTATCATTCCCCCCAATATTTTGACTATGTATGGGATAAAATGGAGCTTTACACACTTCAAAAGACTGTCACAGAAATAATTTGCACTGTCTTATGCGCTTACAAAGATGAAAATTAGCATAATGTATTAATGTTGATAACAAAATTATTTTATCTGGTACCAATCTAAGCTCTTCTTTCCTTAGATATTAGATATGCTTGCAAAGAGAGCCACATTTCACACTGAAGGGTGTGTACGATATCAGTAATGTTATGTCAATTCCAAGGTTATATCGGTTGATGAGGAATTTATTGATTAGGCCTATAATAGTAAATTGCATCAATTTATTTTGCAAAAACAAGGTTTCCAGCTTCAGAGGGGGTCACATCCCCTGTCCGCACAAGGGCACACATTGGCGCTAACACCAGACGCGTAACAGGGGTCTTGGGTATTTATTTATTTTATTTTTTTTATTTTTTATTTCAACCATCTTTAAAGAGGGTAACCCTTCTAGTTTAGCCCAGTAGCGTGCAAAATATTTTTGTGTTTTTAATTCTAATTTCGTCGGAATTGATGAAAACTCCCTAAAATGTGCAATTTATAGAGGAAATTGGCCTACCGTAACAAGAAATGCGCGCAAAGAATTAGAGAATTTTAGGCACTTTCAGAGGATGCATTTGTCTTATCTTATTTATAATATAGGCCACACACGTGTGTTTGAAACTAAATATAAGCATTTTCATCATGGTTTTATTTATTACAAACA
>NW_022726550.1:559812-562783 GCF_011630105.1 Anneissia japonica
TTCACCATCTATACACATTGAGGCCCTTCTTTTAGGTTAAAATGATCTATCTTAAATTTGTCTTTCTTGAGTTTGGGACTATTATGTGTTTAAATAACTTAAAAAGGAAAAAACTAAAAGAGCCATAGAAAAAGCGCGCCAAGCGCACAAAATATTTTTGTGTTTTTAATTCTAATTTCGTCGGAATTGATGAAAACTCCCTAAAATGTGCAATTTATAGGGGAAATTGGCCTACCGTAACAAGAAATGCGCGCAAAGAATTTGAGAATTTTAGGCACTTTCAGAGGATGCATTTGTCAAGGGGTGGGGAAAGATTTTTCAAAGATGGATATTTTCCCCTTGTCCCCTGGTGTTTTTAATTATAATTTCGTTGGAATTGATAAAAACTCCCTAAAATGTGCAATTTTTAGAGGAAATTGGGCCATGTTAACAAGAAATGCGCGCGAAATTTGAGGTTTCTAGGCACTTTCAGGGGATGAAAGGGCATTTATAAAGGGGTGGGGAAGATCTTTCAAAGATAGATATTTTCCCCTTGTCCCCCAGTGGTTACGCCATCAGGCAGCATAGATCAAAGGAGTTATGACAGTTTTTGAAGTGGAGAAGGGGTTGCAGGGTGTTGTGAGTCTGGTCATTATGATATCTTCCTTTTTATTCTTGTCTTTATTTTTCTCTTCTCTTTTTCTTTCCTTTTTTTTCCCTCTTCTTTCTCTTTTCCTCCCTCTCCCCTCTTTCTTTTCTCTTATTACCCAGCCCGGTAAAAACCGTCAGGGGAGGGGCAGGGGAGGGAAGCATAACTGTGGAAAGTCCTTCCTTAAACGGTACTTAAGTTGATCAGTTCTGAAAAATATAAATTACATTATATTTAAATAAAATTCAAGTTAAAGTTTTGGCCTCAACACAAGAATATTTCATAGTTTTTTTGTATATTAAATTTACATCTTATTTACCAATTTGGCTATTAATTGCTTTTGCTAATAGTCTATTTACACATAATAATCTAACTATTTACTGCCATGGTTTCCTAATACTGCTATAAATAATTTCAACATTTCTAATTTTTTTTAAATTGTGTTTTGATTTCTTAATATTTCTTACCTGTAATTTGTCATTTCAAGCCCTTCATGCTTTTTAACAAATTTTGAAAACAACTGAAGTAACTTGGTCATCCTTAAAATCTCATGGTTCTTGATAATTCGTTGCTGGATGATTATCTCAAAGAAAATTTTGTACGACTTGTCATATTGGTGGTCCTCATCGGTTCTAAGCAGATAAATAAGGGCAAATTGTTAGATTTTCACTCCCATCCGCATCAAAGATTTGGGGAATATTGATGCAGGAAAAAATAAGATTTGGGGAATATTGATGCAGGAAAAAAAAAAAAAAACATTTTTTACCGCATTAATTATTTTAACAGCTTAAAAAAAACAATGCAATTTTGTGACTGGAAGTATACTTTCTTTAAAAACCAATATAATAAAATTACTTTTTACACAATATGTACAATATTCTTTGCCAAATATAAACAGACCCTCCCCAGCTAACAATATTACGTTATAAGAACGTTATAACTTTACAGTTCAATTGGTGATAAAAATGTTATTTTATAGAACCATTATGTACATACTTACAACCTCATTTCACAACCTCACAACGTTTAAATGTTCTTACAACGTTGTGTGAAGTTTATTTTGTGACATACCTAACCACAACATTCACGAACGTTATAAGAATGTTTTGTGTTTGCTGGGTCCCTCATCAATAAAAAAAAAACAACATTCTATTGTTCTGATTAAAAAAATTTAAAAAAAACCACCCGCCCTCATCACTTTTTTTCAGAAAAAAGACTGTTAATTTTTTCTATGTCTTCTAATAGAAAAAATTTGATGGGAATTATAGTAACTTCATACTTACATTTTAGCATCAACTTTTCTGGTTAAAAAGCGAGTGTACTGCTTGTAGCAAGAACGATGATAGTGCACCTCAATAGCTAAACAGTCCTTGTCTCTTTATGTGTATTAAGACACTCTCATCTGACTTTGCTTCCGCAGCTTTACGTAACAGTCCTATATGAACTATAAAATATTACCGTTACATTTGCCAAGTAGATTAGTATTTTTTATATTGATATTATTATAATTATTATTATATTATTGTTAATGAATATTTCAATAACTCACTCACAAAAAAACGACTGTTCGTTCAGACACAGTCACTATATGTCTGAGGGTCATTGATTAGCTTAGGCAAGCATGCATAAATTACTGCTGAAGGCACTGCACAAGGACAAGGTCAGTCTCTGCTTGGTAAAGCTTGTCTTTTTGACGTTTGTGGTTAAGCGTAATGTAGCGGTCACGATTTTTACAAATCAGACAAATAGCTGGTAAAACTGATTGACTAGGCCTGGACGACCTTGTTTGGGTACCACCACCAGACGACAGGCCACCTAGGCCTATGGGATTATGACCGTGGCTGCTGCAAGGCCCGCACTTGATCGTAATTTTTTCGGAGATTATGGAAGCATTTCTTCTTCGCAACTATCACTGGAAGATATCTTATTTGCACATCTTTTCACAGCAGAACAGAACTGATTCGTTTCCTATCAATGAATAAATCTCCTATAACATGTAGGGTGAAACCTTACGTTCTGTAGGTTTTTCAAAAAACTACCTTCAAATAAGTGCCTTGATGTTTCCACAAGGCTACGGTCAAAACCATCTAAATTTTGCCATTCCTTGGCACATTCTGATATTCTTTTCCAGCGTATGTCTGTCATGGGCTGAATGTATTCTGATGATACTGAATCTAAATGTACAATACATCTTAATTCTTGTGAATATCGTTTCCTTCTTTTCTTCGTCTTCGACTGCTTACGCTCTGCCATGTTGGTTTGTTATTGTGTAAATAGCTGAAGCGTGAAGAAATCCTTCCTCGCTTATTGGTTAAGCCAGGTCACATGCCTCTGAAACCCCTC
>NW_022726550.1:562817-567533 GCF_011630105.1 Anneissia japonica
GCATGAATTTCTTCGGCCGTACATTAACAAAATAGTTCGTATTTTAAACTGAAAATACGACAATACTGCTGGATTTTACGTGGAGAACTTTTTGTTTTACCGAAAATTCATATATATATTACATGTTTCAAGTCAAATATTTTAGTCCCCCTTCTGCTGGAGAGGAATGAAACGATACAGGCTACAGCTGATGGCCTATAATGGGGTCCAGCTTAAATCACCATATACTGCAGAGCCCCGATATTCAACCACCGGGAACGGGGGCCAAATCCGGTGCACCAAAGATTTTGATTCTGGCCAGCGAAACATTGCTAAAAATAAATAATTTTCCAGTCAATTTTTAGAAAAGTTTTTCTGTTTAGAGCAACACCACCTAGACACCTCTATTCCAGCAATATTTGCAAGAGCGTGGCTTTTTCTGAGTGTCTCACTATGTAGTGGCGTAGGGTACTATGGGGAGGGGTAGACTAAATGGGGGACAATGGATTAAGTGGGACACTATCCCATTTGCTTTTTTGTTGATCGTTACTTAGTGCCAGAGTCTAGAGGGTAGAAAAGTTGGAGAGCCTAGGGTGACAGCACAGTGGCAGTGCCAGTGGGGTTTGTATGGGGGTGGTGGCAATTGCACTCCCACCTCCCCAAAAAAAAAAAAAAACTGTGGATCTGCCACTGTTCATGTTGTTTTTAATTATATTTGTTGTTTTCGATATTTTTTTTTCAGAAAATGTATAATCCACTAGTTCCAGATATACCTGCAGGTCAGAGTTCAAACATTGCTGAAGATGAGATGGAGAAAGAGCCATCTTGTTGCTCACCAACCCGTTCCAAGTTAAAGACCTCTCCTATCAAAGTGTTCAGTTTGATCCATATTTTGTGTGGTGCATTGGCCATTGGATTGGGCATCGTAGCATGCGTCTTTGGTTGCATGTACCCAGGAGCCGGCATTGTGGCTGGTGTAGCAGTAAGTCACAGTTACATATATGAGGACACTCATGTAATCAGACATGCTAAATTTTGTGCTAGGATTAAAAGAAAATGAAAAAAAAACTACCCAACATCTTTTCTGGTGGTACAACACACTAAAGTTAGTTCTTTTACAGTATATAATATTTTATAAATTATTCCTAACAATTTATTGATAATCTTATTGCATTACTAAAATTCACACATAACCCATTAATAAGTCATTTCGTATGCCCAAACCAAGGTCAGTCGACATAAACATACATACAGGTCCGTATCCAGGTGGGTGGGGGAGGGGGGGTTGGGTGCGTACTGTACGCAACCCCCCCCCCCCCAAAATCGAAAAGAGTCCACCAAATATAACCATAAAAATTAATTAACCATAATAAGAATAATTAGAGCGTGCAGTAGTCCTGTGAAGGGGTCGGGTGGGCGTGTAAAAATTACATGGGGTTCCAGATTTAGCTATTTAATGGGTTATAATGGTAAATCTCATGATTCTTATGATGTGTATTTCAATAATATAATTATTAATTTTAATGTGTGTGTTTGATAGAATCACATAATTGTCTTGTGTGGCCAGGCCTATGTCTATATGGATCAATTTCTCATTTGCTGGCATTTCAGTACAAGAATACAAAATCTAGATTAAATACAAGTTGTCATAAAATGCGTTTTCAATTGGCTTAAATTAATACAGATAATTACTCGGCCGGTATTTTAGCAACTGTAACCGCACCTAATTATTCAACGTCTGTCTCTTATACACATCTAGATGTGTATAAGAGACAGCAGTTACATATATGAGGACACTCATGTAATCAGACATGCTAAATTTTGTGCTAGGATTAAAAGAAAATGAAAAAAAAACTACCCAACATCTTTTCTGGTGGTACAACACACTAAAGTTAGTTCTTTTACAGTATATAATATTTTATAAATTATTCCTAACAATTTATTGATAATCTTATTGCATTACTAAAATTCACACATAACCCATTAATAAGTCATTTCGTATGCCCATACCAAGGTCAGTCGACATAAACATACATACAGGTCCGTATCCAGGTGGGTGGGGGGAGGGGGGGTTGGGTGCGTACTGTACGCAACCCCCCCCCCCAAATCGAAAAGAGTCCACCAATTATAACCATAAAACTTAATTAACAACAATAAGAATAATTAGAGCGTGCAGTAGTCCTGTGAAGGGGTCGGGTGGGCGTGTAAAAATTACATGGGGTTCCAGATTTAGCTATTTAATGGGTTATAATGGTAAATCTCATGATTCTTATGATGTGTATTTCAATAATATAATTATTAATTTTAATGTGTGTGTAGTCCTGTGAAGGGGTCGAGTGGGCGTGTAAAAATTACATGGGGTTCCAGATTTAGCTATTTAATGGGTTATAATGGTAAATCTCATGATTCTTATGATGTGTATTTCAATAATATAATTATTAATTTTAATGTGTGTGTTTGATAGAATCACATAATTGTCTTGTGTGGCCAGGCCTATGTCTATATGGATCAATTTCTCATTTGCTGGCATTTCAGTACAAGAATACAAAATCTAGATTAAATACAAGTTGTCATAAAATGCGTTTTCAATTGGCTTAAATTAATACAGATAATTACTCGGCCGGTATTTTAGCAACTGTAACCGCACCTAATTATTCAACGTAAGGTCTGGTCGAGCTACAGTATGTCACTATTCTTTATACAAGTATATTCTAGTCATTAGTATTGACCTTCATTTAAAAATGATTTTAGAGGCAATGCTCTTGCCAGTTTTCTTTCACTAAACAAAATATTAAAAGATAACGTAAATACTGTACTGATGTATTTTCGTAGGTATTTTTTTTTAAATAAAATTTATTTCGTAAACCGGGAGACCATGTTAAAAAAATTCTGGTCAGGTCACCAAAACGGGAGTCTCCCGGCCAAATTGGGAGTGTTGGCATGTAGGCCTTTCTGCTTGTTTCCTCATTTTCCTCAATTGGTAATATTTTGATATTATGTGTTAACTGAAGTTGCATTTTTTTGGACTTTGTTATTTATAGACCTATACCTTAACACAATAAAATGCCTTCAAATTAATCTACAGTATACCAGAATGTCAAAAATGCAAATTTTTCCAGGGCCTTTCAGATTCAGTCTCTTTAATAATTGTGGTACGAAATATGTAGGATATTATCAGCTCCAATGATTATGAACAATTAAATGTTAGCTGTAGGCCTACAGATGAAAAGGACATAAAATGTCACAACTTTAGGTACCTAACAACACCGAAATGAAGAAAAAAAAATTAAATAGACTAGAAATCCATTTATAAGGTACTCAAAATGCTAACTTGTTGAAGCTTCCGGGACTTCGCCCCCAAACCCGCGAGGCCTAGGCTCCCCCAGCATTAGGTCCGCTTCACTCGCAAAACGCAGCTCCCTATCGAAAATCCTGCCTACGGGCCTGACATACACCACATATACACAACATAGGTTTATCTTGGATATGAGTATGTGTAGTTCAGACAAGGAAATGGCAAGTTTAGTTTTGTGACCGATTTCCATTTGGTCCGTAATTAGAAAAAAAAAAGTAAAGATAAAGGAGACCTGTGTTAACATTTACTGTAAAACTTTTCTTCATACAGTTTTTTGCAACCGGTGTTGTTGGAATGTACGTGATGAAACATGGAGTCTTGGTACGTATTGCCGTACAGTTTTTACTGTAAAATCATTTCCATGACGCATTGTACCGGATGTTTTTTGAGGACACGAGATGGTAGCAGGGTCTTGTTTACCAGGGACGTAGCCAGGATTTTGAAAGTGGGGGAGCCGTTATGCAAATTACATAGGACCCCGGTGGGGTCAAGGAGGCGAATCACCCTGTGAAGTAGCGTTATTAGGACTGTTTGAGAGGATAAAGTGGAAATTGCAATAGACGCATTATAAATAAGCGCAAAAATAATTATATAATAAATCAACAGTGGCAGATCCAGGAATTCGAAAGAGAGGTGAACCAGGAGGGACTTTCACAAACCGAGGAACCACCCACCTCAGCCCCACCATGGTTGGGGCTGAGGTAAAAAAATTTATTACTAGGGATCTCTAGATGGCCGGAAATTACACTCTCGCACTTCAATTTGAATATATTTTTCTTCTTTTTTTTTCCTTAAAAAAATTAAGTTGGGGGGGGGGGCCTTAAATCAACCTCTGCTCAAAACTTTCTGTATCCACTGCCAGAATAGTCATAAACACGAAAAATGGACATGAAAGACCAGATCACATCCTAAAAACAAACAGCAGTCACTAAGACATACATCAGGAGCCGATTCGATGGAGTTCAATATCATACCCAGGGAAGGGCACAGACCTGTTTTGAAAGGTGGAGGGGGAGGGCATTTTGTGAGTGTCAACACCCACCTCAGCCCCACAATGGTTTGAGCTGATGTGAGAAAATTTGAGGAAATAGTAGCTCTAGATGGCCAGAAATGACACTTTTAGTAAAATCCATCATCATCACATCACCATTAGTCAAAATGAATTGTGCCAAAAAAATTCTCATGATCTTTTATCAGAGATTTTTGACAACCATAGAGATCTTATTAATGTGTGTGTGTATACCATAGAAAACAAAGCTTAAAGCCCCATTCCCGGCAAAATTTCACTAAAAATGACTTTTTTTAGAAAATATGCATTTGCATTACTCCAATTATTATAAATCATGGAAAAATATTGGCATGAATTTTAGTTTTACGCAAAA
>NW_022726550.1:567582-584497 GCF_011630105.1 Anneissia japonica
ATTAATGTGTGTGTGTATACCATAGAAAACAAAGCTTAAAAACATTGTCTTTGAGTATGTACTTTACATAGGCCTACTTCAAAAACGTGATTTCACAACCACCTCAGTCCCACCATGGCTGGGGCTGATTTGAGGACACTTTTACACTGTAGTAAAATTCATCATCATCACATTACCATTATAGTCAAAATGAAACGCCAACAAATTTCTCATGATCTTTATCAGGGATCTACTATTCAGGATAACTTAGGCCTAATTATAGCTTACTAAGCTTTAACTATATATACTATAGTATGATCAACAAATCACAACTTTTTTTTTCGCATTTAGCACAATTTTCTTCACTTTTTATTCCTATTAATATTATTATCAATTATTACTCTCGTCATCATTATCATTGTTATTATTATCATTATTACTATTAGTAGTAGTATTATTAAACAAACATTAAAAGAAACTTGCAAAAGGATAAAAATTAAAATGAACCACATTATCGCATTTCTATCTTAAAAGACCTGGCCTGAGATTTATGGATTTAAGATTTTTTTTTAATCACGCTTAGGCCTATGTGTTCTATTAGGCCTATGTATAACGACTGATGCATATTTACATGTTTAGAAGTATTCATTTTGAGTATTAATCCCAGGAAAGAATTTGTATTGGCTCAAGAATAAGCTTTAAAATTTTCACACTGTGTACAAAGGGGGAGGGGGGAGCCACGCTCCCACGGCTCCCCCCTGGATACGTCCCTGTTGTTTACTAATATGGTGCTATAATAAGCACTTTAATTATCAACCTCAACCTTATGATAAATTTTTTTTTATTAAAAACAATAAAAAGTATGCACTTTGCAGTAATGTGTCTTTGCACTACATTCCAACCCCTCAGTACACGTAGTTGTATTCTTAACAAAAATAAAATTAACATTACTCCAGTATAATGTGTACCACCATCTAAAGTTAAATTGTTAAGTATTTTAATATATTTTTGTGTGTGCAGGCTGCAGTATATGGGTTTTTGAGTGCATTTAGCTTTCTGCTAAGTATTGCTCTGACAGCGCTTATGTTGACTGCTTTACCTGAGAGCGAAGGCTCATACCATGAAGTTTGCAGCAATTATGAATGTTCGGGTAACCGCAATAACTGTTGCTATGATTCGATATTATCCATGTCGGTATGAATCACTTTAATATCTTTTTCATTCTTTCCATTTTATGACAATGTTTACAATATATATATATATATATATATATATATATATATATATATATAATGTAAATATATAGCCTATTATAGACCTATATTAATTGTGTAAATGTTGTCTTTTATTTGACCCACAAAAATCTCCTTCGCTTTTAATACTTTTGTGTTTGAATTACTTATCCACAGAAATCGTATGAATGGCCAGACCACAGATCACGTCTGTTCCAACTTATTTTAGACAAGGAACTAATGAATTCAGCATATTCAATTATGAAGAAAGGTATGAAATTATATTAAAATAATCAATATTTGTCGGCTAAACTGTGGTAGTCACTGTGTGCGCACTGCTGAACCATCAGATCTTTGGTCTCCGGTTCAATTCTATCCTTGTGTTTCAACTGAAGGGTTGATTTTGGAGTTAAGCTGTAGGCTTTTTTTTACATTCCTGGTTAATTTGTTGTGCTTTTTCTTTATATGATTTAATTTTAGTATTAGTTTTTTTTCTTTTCTTTTGTATTCTAGTTGTTATTGTTATCCGACCACACCACACGAGTTGTGTGTGCCACCGTTCTAAAGGTGAAGTGTCAATAAATAATAAATAAATAAAATACACTAGAAATGCTCCTTTTACTCTGTGTAGTAAAATCATAGCCTCCCCACGATTTGATCTCTCTCTGAGAATTGATAACTAGGAGTTTGACACCAATCAAACTTACCGAACTTTAGCATATATGTATGTATGTATGTATATATATAAAAATAAATAACACCATATCAATAAATTATTAATGTTACAGTATTGTATTTTAATCAGGCACAATCGATGTATATATTATTATTATTTATCACTACAGATACACATGAAAGTCTGAAGAACACTTTAAGTCTCACTATGTGGCTTAGAGAGTTGTGTTGTGTTTGGTTGAGAAAAAATGATGAGAGAGCAGCTTCGCTCAGTCGGCTAATCTGGTGGTAGCCACTGTGTGTGCCCTGAACCATGGAGATCTCTAGGTCTCCGGTTCAATTCCCATCACTCTCCTCTCCTTGTGTTTCAGCTAGAGGGCTGAAATACAAGTTACAATAGCGCACCGTCTTTTGGATGAGATGTTTAAGCCGTTGGTCCTGTGTGCATTTATGGCCCATGTGCACGTTAAAGAACACAGTACACTCTTCGGAAAAGAGTAGGGGATTGTCTCCCGGTGTACTGTCCAATCACCACCAAAAGGATCCTACTGGAAACAAGTCTTCTTCAAGGCTATCCTTGGTGTTTACACCAAATAAATCCAATCTAATTCAATACAAAATCCTGTTACTTTGACAGGAATTAATAAAATAAAGATTGTTATTTTTTTTATTCTATTCAGTGGGAAAATGTTGCAGTTGATATGGCTATTCTGGTTGTTGCTGTTGTTGAATTGGTTGCCTCATTGCTGGCTACAACTCTGAGTTTACGCAATACAAATTGGATCACAATTTGCTGTTTGAAAAAAAATATGGTACATTGATCATTGAATTTTTAATATTGTATTTGTGTTGTAAGGTACGGTATTACTGTAATTTCATTTATACAAACTAAAACACATTGTGGGTATTTTTTCTCTCTCCATATGATGACAATTATACAGTAGAATCCCTATTAAGGGGACACTTATAGAAAGAGTGTTCCCTTAATAGGGTGTGCCCTGAATATGCACACCCATTTGAGGGAACACCAACTGAAATGCCCGTGAATATAACTTAAACATTATGTTGATTTTTTTAGTTTAATTGACCTAAAAACAAACAGTAGTTTTAATGTTTCATTTTTGTTATAATTAGAATTTGAATTTTGAAATTTTGGCTTGGCCCCGGGTACCTGCGGCAGTCATATTGTGGTGCAAGTGTGCCCTGAATATGCACACCCATTTGAGTGAACACCAACCGAAATGCCCTTGAATAGAAAGCCCCTATTTTGAGACACTAACCACCATTCTGAAACTTAAAAATTATTTAATGTTTCATTTTTGTTATAATTAGAATTTGAATTTTGAAATTTTGGCTTGGCCCCGGGTACCTGCGGCAGTCATATTGTGGTGCAAGTGTACCCTATCATGCCTAACTTATACGAGGGTTATCCAAGGAGCTAAGTGATCAACTCCAATTGAAGTTTGATGCTAGCCACATTTGAACCTTTCTTAAGCACAAAAACGTAGAATATTACATCACGTCTGTTTCTCATTTTAGGATGAACAGCAAGCTGTTTCAAACTCTGTTCAGAGAACTAGTGTGCATTCGACAGGTAAATTTTTATTTTTAATTTATACGAAAATGATTCAGACAATAAATGGATAACAAAGACTCAAACATTGCTGTTATATTTAAAAACATTGTAGATGAAAGTTCACCACTGAGTGGCCAATCCCCGGCCATGAAGCGATGCTGGAAACCTTGTGAGAGCAAAAGTCACCGCAATCTCACCATCACCCTAAGTGTGATCGATATCGTCATCGGGGTCATCTGTGTTGCGATTGGAATCTTTGCGGTGTACGTTGGTACTAAATATGCACACATCGGAATACCTATCTGGTCTGGATTAATGGTAAGGCAGTGAATTAAGTCTTTGACAACAACTGAGCACTAAGACAGAGAGTTTAGGACCCTGCTTCAAAAACTTTTTAGGTGGCAACCCACCTTCAGACTCCCCATTCTTTGATGACTTAAGGAATATATTGTCATACCAAAATGATTTCTCATGTTATGTGTTGATTACTGAGGCCCAGAAGCTCAAAATATCGTAATTCTACTGTTTCCTGACTTATTGCCTGTCTTTTTTAGAAATCTATACTAGTTTCATATGATAGCCATAGCATTGGCCTCCTAATTTATTATTAAATTAAAAAAAATAAAGATATGCTGTTGTATTTCTACAAAACCAAAGTGGAATACAAATTAACAGTGATGAGTCGTTTCAATTTTTATTTACTCAAAAAAGTACACGAGTCTTATGGTGTGGGAAATTTTCCATTTTATAGTATTGGAGCAAAACCACCTCAGCCCCAGCATGGTTGGGCTGAAGTAAGAAAATGTATGATTTAGATCTTTAGATGGAAATGGCACTTTCAGGCTTGAATTTGAATATAATTTTCTTATTTTCTCCATTTTTTTTTATAATTTTGAAAAATTTAGAAGAGTTGGCATGGGGAAGCTGGGCCACCTTGAATCTGCCACTGTGGAGAATATTTATTACATTCATAATTTTAAAATGTTTAAAACACTGAAATGACAATTTTCGACTTGTGTACAGTCAACTTGGACGAGGCTGACTGGGTAAAAAATAATAGAAAATTAAAGCTTGTACATCCCTACCCATTCGCAAATAGGCTTCAAATGAACTCAAAAAGCAAAGAAGGAAATCATCATTTTAAACATTTTGTTTATTAACTGGTTGTGTGAATGTGAGGTATATTCCTGCCTAATTTCAATGTTTTTCAGTCCTTGGCAGTGATGGCACCATAGGGGACTGAGGGGGCTATAGCCCCTCTGTCGGGAAGCCTAGCCTCCTCCCCCCCCCCCAATCGGGTAAGGCTGGTACATTCTGTCGGGGAGTTAAAAAAAATGGCGGCAGTGCTACCATGAAAGTTGATGGTTTTAGATTGACAATTCCTAGTTTTTATAGCTACGTCTAGGTGTATCTCTTTAGTTGAGTAATTTGTAGGACTGGCCGCTTACAGAAGAATTTTCCACTATGTTTTGAAATGTGAGAAGCGCCTTTCGACCCTCAGAAATGTTTTGGCGACCCAAATTTTGGGCCGTGACCCATAGTTTGAGAAGCCGGCATTTAGAATATTTTACAAATATAGTAGAAATGCGGTTCAGGTGGGCCTTGGGGGTATATGCGTCAGCCAGGTCTCCTCATCGGGGAATAAAATGCATTTCGTTGGGTAGGGGAAAAAAAATTATTTTATACATATTAATAAACACTTATTTTAGAAATTATTTAATAACCTTTGAAACCCCGAAATTGTGCATTTTCGGGGAGGGGGCCCTTGCCTTAACCCCTTTCCAAGAGATTTTGACCTACTTTCCTCTCGTCAGGTTCATGAGAGTCCCCTTCATTGGGAAAAATCTTGGCGCCACCCCTGGTGGCACTTGCTTCTTAGATTGCAGAGGAATGATGTGGTGCTCTTTTTATTATCTGTATTTCGTTTCTTATTTCCAGGTTGTTTATAGAAATATTCCGTCACTAAAGCTCTCTTCCACCAGGGCTTTACTCTTGAACTAAAATTGTCTGAGCCCCTCCACTTAGTCTCCCCACCCCCCCCCCCCCTCCCCTCCCACCCATCATATTGGGATTTATTACAGTTGTAACCACAAATATAATCAGGATTCAGTTTTAACAACTAAAAACCATTTAAGGTATTAGATATTTACCTGTAGTATTTTAATTTTTCTTTTTTTTCACAGATATTTGCAGTGACTGGTATTTTTGGGCTGTTGAGTGTCACAAAGAAGGGATCATATGTAAGTAAATAGACACAATATTTAAATATGACGTGTGTTTACTTTTATAAAATTTTTATGAAAAGTGCTTTACACTGTTGAATGTGCTTCACACTGTCATTAAGGGCGGATAATGATATATTTAGTAGAAATGGTTTTGTGCAGCATGAAAGGTTTGGTTTCCTAACCTTTTTAGGTCCGTTTTTCATTTCGCTAGTGTCCTTGAGCAAGGCACTTTACCTACATTGCTTCTCTCCACCCAGGAGTATAAATGGGTACATTGTGGGGTTGCCTGCTCCTTCGCTCATTACAGCAGCGACACTTCACTTTTAATCGGCAAAGAAAGACGCTATCATGGAATATGAATATATATATATGAATATGACTAAGGTGAGAATTGATTGACCAAGTGCTAAACAATTTTGGTAGTCTGCTTACAGTGTAAATTCTAAATGGAGTACAGTATGTAAATATTTACTTTTCCTCAGAAAAACCATTAACGTCTTCATACAAATTTAAGGAGGGTAAAGAGGTGATTGTTTTAACTTCCATAATGAATATATGTGTACAGTACATAGAACATTGAAATGAAAGTATCTATTTCCAAGCCTCATAAAAGAAAGCATTAAAATTAGTGGCACATAAAATTAAACACAAGTGAACACAGTAATTAATAATTAATTACTCCTCTAAATACTAATATATTATTTAGGAACTTACTTGCCAATTTTTCTTCTAAATTATGAAGTTGGAAACTTTTTTTGATTATCATTTTTAGGCGTATCTATGGGGTCCCTAATGGCCCTGGGCCCCATGGCTTTGCACTGATTGTACTGCCGGTCCCTACGCCACCGAACTGTGCATAGCACTATGATGTACACATTACTATTAATTTACAGTATTTTCAACCAAAATGTTCCATCTCTGTTGTTTTTTAAATGGACAAATGAGACGAAAGACTAATAATGCACATCTGGTAATATCACAAAGTAATCTAATAATTTCTTACTTTTCATTTCAGATTCCCTGTTTCTTTTCACTTTCCATTCTTGCGTTTCTGATGTCTATTAACATGTTCACATGGGGTTCTTCAAATATATGGAATGGGTATGACGATTACATTTACGGATGTATCGACTGGAGTTGCAAAACCACACCAATACCATACACTCCATACTATCCCTACTATCCTTACTATACAGAATACCCTTATTGTTCTCATTGTGTTCCTGGTTGTTGTCAAAATGGCTACAGTATACGAAACACGGACAAAACCGAAAAGGTATGGATCATGTTTCTATGGGATTCCACAATTCCACATCTGTTCTTGTTCTGTCTCTTATACACATCTAGATGTGTATAAGAGACAGGTCTAGGTGTATCTCTTTAGTTGAGTAATTTGTAGGACTGGCCGCTTACAGAAGAATTTTCCACTATGTTTTGAAATGTGAGAAGCGCCTTTCGACCCTCAGAAATGTTTTGGCGACCCAAATTTTGGGCCGTGACCCATAGTTTGAGATACATCGTTTCTTCATTTAGATCTCCATTTTTCACTTAGTCCATGCGACGTTTTTTTCTGTTGTATACATATGAGTAGTCATATGTAGGTACTATATCCCCGATAGTTGGCTGTGCAGCAATGTACCCTTTGAATGCAAACTGAAAACAGGTGAAAATATAAAGGCAGCCGACTGTCGGGTACATAACGACTATCTAGCTTTTCACAAAAACATGAGGCCTAAGCTAGGCCTAGTTCAGTATTACTGCGATGCAAGGATAGGCCTAGTTAGATCGTTCAATCAATGATATCGTGTTATCGTCTAATACAATTAAATAATGTGTGTAATATTTAAGAATGCACCACGTGGGTCGCTTTCTTTGTTATGCGGTTGTAGTGTAGTATACGTAGCCGAGTGACGACAGCAAGCTAAGCCTAGCCCAGGGCATAGATCTTGTACGTTCTTGATAATCGTAATGAAAACTTCGGGTGATAGACGATTGGGCCCAACTGGTGTGGACGATCGGACCCAAGATAATTTCAAATAAATTGTAGTCATAATAGAAGGCCACTGCCAGCACCCCCACTTCCGATATCGTTCCAAACTACGTACTGTAAAATGAAAATACTGTATACGTAGCTAGGCCCTATGCCTACGATATTTTTTCAAAGAAATTTGTTAAAAATGTTACTGTAATTTGCCTGTCGAATTACATTACCAATGTAGTCTGAAATCACTATTTTGGGCCATAAAGACTCCCCCTGTATTTTTCAACCACCACACAAATTTGACCCAACCGTACATATAAGTATGTATGTTATAATGTATGTATGTATGTATATATATATATATGTATGATATATTCAATGATTGTACACCGTTTTTTCATTGCTTTTGCATTATATATATATATATATATATATATATATATATATATATATATAAAAAAAAAATATCTCAATTTTTTGTGAAACAGTGCTCAATCCCACTGAAAAATCTATCTCTTATACACATCTACATATTGGAATTTATTACAGTTGTAACCACAAATATAATCAGGATTCAGTTTTAACAACTAAAAACCATTTAAGGTATTAGGTATTTACCTGTAGTATTTTAATTTTTCATTTTTTTCACAGATATTTGCAGTGACTGGTATTTTTGGGCTGTTGAGTGTCACAAAGAAAGGGTCATATGTAAGTAAATAGACACAATATTTATATATGATGTGTGTTTACTTTTATACAATTTTTATGAAAAGTGCTTCACACTGTTGAATGTGCTTCACACTGTCATTAAGGGCTGATATATTTTTTAGAAATGGTTTTGTGCAGCATGAAAGGTTAGGTTTTCTAACATTTTTAGGTCAGGTTTTCATTTCGCTAGTGTCCTTGAGCAAGGCACTTTACCTACATTGCTTCTCTCCACCCAGGAGTATAAATGGGTACATTGTGGGGTTGCCTGCTCCTGTGCTCATTACAGCAGCGACACTTCACTTTTAATCGTCAAAGAAAGACGCTATCATGGAATATGAATATATATATATATATAAATATGAATAAGGTGAGAATGGATTGACCAAGTGCTAAACAATTTTGGTAGTCTGCTTACAGTGTAAATTCTAAATGGAGTACAGTATGTAAATATTTATTTTTCCTCAGAAAGACAAACCATTAACGTCTTCATACAAATTTAAGGAGGGTAAAGAGGTGATTGTTTTAACTTCCATAATGAATATATGTGTACAGTACATAGAACATTGAAATGAAAGTATGTATTTCCAAGCCTCATAAAAGAAAGCATTAAAATTGGTGGCACATAAAATTAAACACAAGTGAACACAGTAATTAATAATTAATTACTCCTCTAAATACTAATATATTATTTAGGGACTTACTTGCCATTTTTTCTTCTAAAATATGAAGTTGGAAACTTTTTTTGATTATCATTTTTAGGCGTATCTATGGGGTCCCTAATGGCCCTGGGCCCCATGGCTTTGCACTGATTGTACTGCCGGTCCCTACGCCACCGAACTGTGCATAGCACTATGATGTACACATTACTATTAATTTACAGTATTTTCAACCAAAATGTTCCATCTCTGTTGTTTTTTAAATGGACAAATGAGACGAAAGACTAATAATGCACATCTGGTAATATCACAAAGTAATCTAATAATTTCTTACTTTTCATTTCAGATTCCCTGTTTCTTTTCACTTTCCATTCTTGCGTTTCTGATGTCTATTAACATGTTCACATGGGGTTCTTCAAATATATGGAATGGGTATGACGATTACATTTACGGATGTATCGACTGGAGTTGCAAAACCACACCAATACCATACACTCCATACTATCCCTACTATCCTTACTATACAGAATACCCTTATTGTTCTCATTGTGTTCCTGGTTGTTGTCAAAATGGCTACAGTATACGAAACACGGACAAAACCGAAAAGGTATGGATCATGTTTCTATGGGATTCCACAATTCCACATCTGTTCTTGTTATTCTAGCTATCATCCTGAAAATAATTCAATGATGTAATTTTTCTCTAATTCCTCAATATTATTATGATAATGTGGTGTTTTGGTTCAAACTCCACTGCTGTATCTCTGCCCGTTCTTTGCCGCTTCCCAAAGATGGACTTACAGCGCCCTCCTTGCCTTAAATTAGGGTGCTTCCCGTTATTATAGGCTGGAGCTCTTTACCATGTAGTGTAGCAATAATCCAACATGATAAGCAATTCATGCAAATTCAATGAAATTTTGATAAGAAGATGGGCCCAACCATTTGCTGCTGTTTCGATATCAGTATTCAGTTATGGATTCAAGAGGGCACGGGGGGAGGTAAGGTATTATTGTTCACATATTATACAACGATTGCTACACTTGGTTTAATTTTTCAATTAATTACAGTATAATAAATACTGTACCATCTGTATGTATGTTTTCATAGTTGCATTGTAATTGAGAAAACTGCAAATAAGGTCATTAAACCGGAAACATTCATCTTTGCTAACCTTAATACTGTGCTTTTATGTTACACACAGAAAAGCTTTTCAAATCCACCAAAAACTGTATGTTTACATATTCTCTTTTTAGTTGCAATCTGTACTAAATAACAACTGCATAATTTGTTGTAGGGTCAGTATTTTAGTTAACAATTGAATGTTTACCTATTTCAATTTTTACTTTTCGTCATTTATACTAAATGTCAATATTACATTGTATCCTACAATGCAGTATATGGATGGATGTATAAAATTAGGCTGGTGTATTAGGATCTTTTTTTGCTGCGTATCTGTTTACATAAAGGAAGAGCCATAGCCAGATAATGTTCAGATCTACACACAAGCTTGTTTTTATATTTATTTGGTTGTGATTGGAAGACCTAAATTTTTGGGTGCTACATATTAAATAGATGTGTCTGTGAAGCTACAGTAGCTTGTCCGAGCGAATTTTTTTTTAAAAGTAGAAGACACATTTAAATCGTACCACCACCCCTTTACCTCATATAATTATGACCCAGGACGTATGTCTGCGCATTCTGATTGGCTTAGAACCTGCAATGGGCTCAACTTACCTGTAGAAAAAAAAAAAACTCACTCCCTGGGGTCCCCCAATTTGAATTACTGGATCTGCCTCTGATATCCCATTTGTGAAGTATTTTGCAGTGCTTTTTTTTTCATTTGGAAGAAAATAGTGGAATTTTTGGATGGTGTACTAACATGCAGCCAGCTCCAGTCAGTGATTGTTAAATGTTACTGTATGTTCTTGAATATCTAAAAGATTTATACTCTATTTTAACAGTTTTTGCTGGACTTGCTCACTGTGGGATTTGGAGTTTTGGAAACGTTGATCTGCATTGTAACCATAGGCCTTTCATTTTCTCAATTAAGTTGTTACCTATGTTGCCGGGGCTTAAACTGCAACTGTTGTCAACCTGAGGTAGGTTCATAACCTAAGATAATGAGATATGATAAGATAATGGAGGTGATGATAATTAATTAAAACAAGAAGTAGTATTTAGTATTATTGTTAGTAAGTACATCTACTGACTACAAACAATGCCTAAGATGCTTAACATTATTCAGATTACTATTTATAAGAAAGAAGTGATAATGATGATTGCTGTAGATTTGCTGATTGATGATGAAGATGGTGATGTAGAGAACCTGATGAAAATGTATTAGTGGCCCATCAACAAGTGCATTTTAAACAGAATATGTATTTTATGTAATTTTCTTTTAAGACTATTGACCAATACCAGATGGTTATGACCCCTAATGGTAATATGATGATGTTAGCTGTACCAAAAGCACATGGTATGCCAACAATGGTACAGAACCAGCCAGTTATGGTACAGCACCAACCAGTAGTGATTCCAAACCAACATATTGCTGCTCAGAACCAACAAGTAGGGATTCAAACTCCACCAGTAATTGGAATTGGAGAACGTAGTGGACCTGAAGAACAGCTACACAGTGCACAACAACCAGTAACCATCCACACTCAGGGGCATGCACCAATGTTGGCCCAGAGTCCTGGCCAACTAATGATGGTAGGTGGACAGGGACAACCATACCAGGGACGACCAATGATGCTCCAAGCTCAGAGGCAACCAATAATGCTCCAAGCTCAAGGGCAATCGATGATCGTCCAAGGTCAGGAACAACCGATGATTCTACCAGCTCAGGGACAACCAATGATTGTCCAAGGTCATGGACAACCAATGATGGTACATCAAGGTCAGGGGCAACCAATGTTTCAACAGCCAATGTTTGTACAAGGTGTGGGGCAAGTAGGTATGTTTCAAGGACAGGGACAGCCAACCAATCAAACAGTTATGATTACGGGACAAGGTCAACCACTTCATACTGTGACCCAAGCACAGATGCCAAGACCTGAGCAACAGATACCTGCTACTGGAGAACCTGCTGACACTGGAGAAGCAATGGCATTGGTAGCTGGACAAGATGCTGGCAGCATCTTAAATCCTACCGTTTAAATTCCAATATTTGGTTGTAAATTGCACAACTAGATACACAGTTTTATTGATTTTAACACATATTCTATATTTATGGGTATAACTTAAATAACCAGAGTATGGAAATCTAGATTTTAGGAGGAATATGAACAGGAGTAGTCAACTGCAATGTAATCTAATTTATGTATTATGTATTATGTATATTATGTGTGATAATAATACTTGGATATCTTTATTGCTACAATCTTAATTACAGTATTTTATTTAAAATTGTCTGAAATACATGTTGCTCATCAAAGTAATATATTTCTTATGCCGGGTACTCACTGCATCGTACGACCGTCACACAATGAATCCAACTCCTCTCCATGCGAGCGATAGATGACGCGACGCATCTGCTGATTGTTGCTGGCAGCCTGAAAGGATCGTCATTAAATATTATTCGTCGTGTGCGCATCATCGTGTTGCACTTATCGTGTCGGCCAGCGACCATCAGGGCAGTGAATGGTCGGCTTTAGTCTTAATATTCTCATTATACTGTTCCAGTGTTATTCATATTCTCATGGTACATTTATTCAAAAATTCAAATATAAACAATACATTTTACATTTAGAATGAGATAAATACTACACAGAATTTTAAAATTGTAGCTTTGTAATCGATTGCTTAAAGCATGTCTTGTTCCAAATCTTAAGCTTTTGTGGATAGTGCGGTACATTGATAAAATATCAATATTTTTACATTTATAGTTTTTTATGTTTAAAGCTTTATTATTAGATTCGCTTTTTTCTTATTAATTATAATACAAAGCTTTTTAGCTTTGTGCTACCGTCTTGTACGTTTTTTTTTTTATATGCTGAAATAAATAAATAAAATATATACAAAATATAATCTAGATTCTAGAGGATTTCATTGAAATGAGTGGAATTATTATGATTAGACTAGACAACGCAATGAATACTACCCTTGAGTCTGGCCAGGATTCAATGTGTTACTGGGTGAAGCTCAGTTTACTCAGGGTTTTTTGTTTGATGGTTTTTTAACTTGTTCTGCTAATTATGGGTACCCGTTTTGGTTTGTCTGCACCCTACATCGGTTTGACACTTCACCACATCGTATGACCGGCAATTAATCCTTCTCTGCGGCCCGTACTCACCTAGTTTTTCAGCAGCCAATGTTCGTACCCGTCCTCACCTAGTTTTTCAGCAGCCAATGTTCGTACAAGATGTGGGGCAAGTCAGTGGCATAACAGGCGGGGGCAGGGGGAAGACTGAAAAAGAGAAAAATAACGACAAGAATAAAAAGAAAGATATCATAATGACCAGACTCACAACACCAAATCCCCTTCTCCACTTCAAAAAGTGTCCATAGCTTCTTTGATCTAAGCTGCCAGACATTCTCCGCTGTGGCGTAACCACCGGGGGACAAGGGGAAAATATCCATCTGTGGGAAAATCTTTCCCCACACTTGAAGATTCAATTCAATTTATTGTCATTTGCAACGCAACACATTACATTACATAGAAATTAATGTGGCTCTTTTTCACATTCAACCAAGTACAATGAGCAACAAAGTAGCACTAAGAGAGAAATATCAGAGTAACAGTGCTATTGAATTGTATTGAGGGCCCGGATGGCTGATGGAAAGAAACTCTTTTGGTACATTTGTACGAGCATAAATCGAACGATATCTTCTACCACTGGGAAGCAATTCAAAGAGAGAGTTACCAGGGTGTGTTGGATCCTCAATTATACATTTTATTTTTTTAAACATCCTAGCATTAAATATGTCCTCAATATCATCCTCGTTGTGACCGATAATACGAGAGGCATATTTAATGATACGCCTGAGGTCATTTCGGTCAGCCTAGGTGGAACCACAATACAAAACAACAATAGAATATAAAAGAATGCTTTGAACAACGGACTTGTAAAAAATTGACATAATATTCTTACTAACCCCAGAAGATTTAAGTCCCCTCAGGAAGTGAGTCGCTGAGCTTTTTTAATGCACTTGGTACGTTGTATTTTCTCGCCATTTCAAGTCATTAGTTAAATAAATTCCCAAAAACTTAAATTTATCTACAATTTCCCATGTTTTCAATATCAGTTAGTGCAATGCAATTAGCAGAAATTATGTCAAATGGACGCCATATAATTGGATTTAAAGATGGCTGTCAAGTTCTTGATATTTTGTCAATATATATTCCATCTACTGCACCTACCACTATCAATCAATTGCCAAGTATTCATATCTAGGAACACAACACATCACTGCCAATTAAAGATATTTTACACATGTTTTAAATATCAGGGAGCTAATGCAATCATCAGAAATTGCAGGGGCGATCCAGTAGGGGCACGGTGGGGGAGGGGCAGGAAATTATGTCATATTGAATTTCAGGATGGCCGCCAATTATTGATTTTGTCAATACTGTATCTTCATCTAGCATTTTCAAATCTTTACTCGTGTTTTCGATATCGGGAAGTATCATGCAGTCATCAGAAATTATGCCGACTCCCATATTGAATTTCAAGATGGCTGCCATACTGGATATGAAAAAAGAGATGGCCGCCAAAGATAATATTTTTGCATACTTAGGCCTACCGGTAAGTGAAGTACCAGCGCTGTGAATCAAGGGTTTTTATGTGTATAATTAGGGAGTAACATGCAATCATTATTTCATATTGGCACCATATTGGACTCAAGCTTGCCTCCATAGTTTGGACTATTATGAATATTTCATAGGGCCTAATCAAAGGCAGACCATGCAATAGAGTGAAACCATTTAGAAAGAGGATTTCAGAATGGCTGCCAAGAGAAAAGGCACTGAAAAGAAAGGAATGGTAAGGAGAAAGAAGAGAAGAAAGGAAGTGAATGGAAAATAAGGAAATGAAAAGAAACTGGAGTTAAAATAAGAAAATCGAAGGTAAATAGAAAAAAGAAATCAACAGAATGGAATAGAAAGAAAATGAAAAGAGGAAAAAATAAAAGAAAGGAAAGAAATGAACTGAAAGAAAAAGAAAAAGCCTGGAAAGGAAAATCAACAAAAAGTAATAGAAAATGAATATAAATTAGAATATGAAAAATAAATTGATATATGAAGACAAATTAACAAAAAGAAAGAAATGAAAATATACAAAAATTGTTAAGGAATTGTTAACCAATCGAGAGTAAAAAAAATAGAATTAAAAAAAAAAAAAAAATAAATAAATAAGCTGGGTTTACACTTACTTTTCTCTATTACAATAGCTGGATTGCTCATTGGCTATTTTAGTAAAGCGACCGACGCCATGTTATGGAGCCCAAAACGTCATCAAAAAGCCTTTTGAACCACCAACGCACGCGACATCGCTTGCGCTTTTGTAAACTGCACCAAAAAAGACGCGTTGAGGGGTTAGGAGAGGATGTGTAAAAATCATTTCCTACAATACTACATTTGTTATTAATAAGTAGGCCTACTGCGAGCTTATATGCACAAGTACCAAAGTGTTTGACCATATATATTGGTAAGACAGATAGATGCTTAATAACCGTAGACTTAAAGAACATTCTTCAGGATCTGTGTTATAATATATACAAAATTGTGAGGCATTCCAATATATTTTAGGTTTACAAGGTTACTTGAAAATGAAAATGTAGCATGTAATGTACGTAATATATTAGGTTTAATATTTTCTAATACTAACATTATTGATAGTTCGCAAAATTGGTCTATTGTTTAAAGAAGCGTTTGCTATACGTAGGCTACATGCTTAACAATGTGCGGAAAGCTGCAAAGGAGCTTTCTCTGATTTTGTATTTGATCAGTTGGGTAAGAATGCTTTGATCTTTAGTTTATTCATAACTATGTCACCTACTAGGGGTCATAGGCGTAGATCCCGGGGGATGGGGGATATATCCCACCCCCAATATTTGGCAAGGGGGAGATGGTCCATTGTATCATCCTCCAACAATATTTTGAATGTATGGGATAAAATGGAGTTTTACACACTTCAAAAGACTGTCACAGAAATAATTTGCACTGTCTTTACGCTTACAAAGATGAAAATTATATAGAAAACGATACCCCGACATAGGGCTTATCTTATTTATAATATAGGCCACACACGTGTGTTTGAAACTAAATATAAGCATTTTCATCATGGTTTTATTTATTACAAACATATTCTTTCACCGTAAATACACATTGGGGCCCTTCCTTTAGGTTAAAACGATCTATCTTAAATTTGTCTTTCTTAAGTTGGGACTATTATGTGTTTAAATAACTTAAAAGGATAAACCTAAAAAAGCCCTAAAAAATGCGGGCGAAGCGCGCAAAATATTTTTGTGTTTTTAATTCTAATTTCGTCGGAATTGATGAAAACTCCCTAAAATGTGCAATTTATAGAGGAAATTGGCCAACCGTAACTAATGCGCGCAAATAATTTGAGAATTTTAGGCATTTTCAGAGGATGCATTTGTCAAGTGGTGGGGAAAGATTTTCCAAAGATGGATATTTTCCCCTTGTCCCCCGGTGTTTTAATTCTAATTTCGTTGGAATTGATCAAAACTCCCTAAAATGTGCAATTTTTAGAGGAAATTGGCCCATGTTAACAAGAAATGCGCGCGAAATTTGAGGTTTATAGGCACTTTCAGGGGATAAAAGGGCATTTATAAAGGGGTGGGGAAGATTTCCAAAGATATATATTTTCCCCTTGTCCCTCAGTGGTTACGCCATCGGGCAGCATAGATCAAAGGATTTAT